>NC_053389.1:188409988-188576063 GCF_905171765.1 Bufo bufo
GAAAAATCATCATTATTATTAATTTATTTTTACAGGCACTGCTTTTTCAAATTGCCCTTGGCCGTGCTATTTCGCTGTCACCTTAGCCCTGGTCGATGAAACTCAATAGATGCAGGTATATGTCAATGAAAGTAGGTAATATGTTAAATTATACCTGGGCCGACAGATACTTAACACCAGTGAAGATAAATGAACCCGACCTCCATCTGTCTGATCCCGCCTCACCTTGGTGAAAGGTGTTGCGGGGCCATCTATTCAAGGCAATACACCTGATTGGACACCTAGAAGGACACAGGGATATAGAGTAAAGTATTTGTTGGGTTCATATGTCAAAACCTTCTGTATAGTATCACCCAAGCCCAGGGGCGTTGCTAGGTTACAACATTCGGGGCCTGGGCCCCTGATGTTTTGTCCCAGGCCCCGAATGTACTGCCTGCCAGATAGATCCAACTGTATTGCCCTCCTCAGGACGGCAATACAATTGTATCTAATGCCTTGCAAGAGCTGAAGGACCTGTGATGACATCACAGTCCATGTGATCAGTTCTAAATGCAGTAGCTGTAAAGGACCTGCGATTATGTCACCATCATGTGACCAGTGCAGTAGAGGACGGCTCAGCAGTGAAGAGGAGTCTTGGGAAGAAGCTGTGGTGAGGTCTGCTGCATAAGGAGCGGTAAGTAAAAGGGTAGATTACTCAGTGTGAGTGGCAGAGCAATGTTGGGTGTTGTAGTTATTTAACTGGGACTGTATGTTAGGGCTGAAGATATTTACGTCGGACAGTGGGGTTGTGTGATGTTATTTACATGGGACTGAATATTGAGGGGTGATGTTATTTACATGGGACTGTATGTTGAAGGTGGCTGGGGAGGGGGTGATGTTATTTATGTCGGACTGTATTTTGGAGGGGGCTGTAGATAGAGAGGGATGTTATTTACATGGGACTCTATTGCGGAGGAGGGAAATAATGTTATTTACAAGGGACTGTATGGTGAAGGGGCTGAGGAATTATAATTTCTGAGGACAGTAAACGGAGGAATATAACTACAGGGGGCACTTCAGGGGGGATTATAAATACTGGGGGCGCTTCAAGGCCAGCATTATAACAGTAAGGGGCAATATAAATACTGGGGGCACTGTGTGGGCATTATAACAGTAGGGGGCGATATAAATACTGGGGCACTTCATGGTGAGCATTATAACAGTAGGGGGTATTATAAATACTGGGGGCACTGTGGGGACATTTTAAATCCAGGGAACATTAAGCGTTCTTATTACTACTGGGGGCTCTATAGGAGAGACTTATAGATCCATATTATTTCTATTAAGAGCATTATGGGGGGCCTTATTACTACAGAGGGGTCTGTAGAGAGCTTTATTACCACTGGGATAACAATAGGGGTGCCTTATTTCTACTAGGGGCTCTGTAAGGACATTATTAATACCATAGGGCTACTACTAATGGAGGCACTCTTGGGGAGCACTATCACTGTTGGGGGCACTGTAGGGGGCAGTATTACTAATTAGGGCATTCTAGAAGGGAATTACTATTGGTGGGACTATGAGGAGCACTATTACTATGGGGGCACTCATTTTTCTTCAGGATAGTATTTGGGGGTAGAGAAAAGTGAGGAAGCTAAGATGTCTGTGTGTCACACTCTGTAGAGACGAGGCGCGGCTGAGAGAAGTTGTTTGGAACGAATGGAGAAGATGACGTCACCTGGGAGGCACTGGATGTGAAAGGTACATGCTGCTGTATAGCTGTTTAGCAAGTACAGTAAAATTTCTTCAGTGCTAGTGTTTGCAGGGGGGCGATTGGTTGACTTAGAGAATTGGGCATATTTCCTTCTATCATTTTTGCTTCATCCAAAGAAAACATATATCTACAAATGAACATCGTAACAAAAACTGAGAATCTATGAATCTCAATACACTATGATATTAAAATATAATCACATATGGACTTAATCCAATTCAGTTTTCAATCTAAAACCTATTGGGTAAATTAACTTCCAGCAGAAGCGATTTTGGACCAAACGCCAGAGCACCATTTTTCAAATCTGATGTGTCACTTTTTGTGGTAATAGTTTTGGAACACTTACTTATCCAAGCGATGCTGAAACAATTTTTTCATGATACACTGTACAGTGTAAGTGGTAAATGTTGGTTGATACATATAGTGGGCAAGGGTGTATCTAAAGGCTCTTGGGCCCTTGTGCAAGAGTTCAGCTTGGGCCCTCCCTACCCTCAATACCCTTTCACACCTCAACTTTAATCTCAACTTCTTACTTCAACACACCTTGTATGTTCCAGCTCCACTCACACTGCAAGCCTCCCCCTGCGCTACTTTGCAGGCAGGCTTCGTGATCTGCTGGCAGCTTACCTGCCTCTCTGGAATCACTTGGCTTGGGCTGTCTTCCTCACAGTGCGTCCTCCCCACGTCTGGTCTGGATGTGCCAATTCTTGCTTGCTGCAAGACTGTTATGTGCCCCGACACCCTGCCCGTCTATTCTAGGCAGCGTGTGCCATGCGCTACGTGTGTGGTATAGGGATGGCATTTACAAAATTATCCAAACATGAAGTAGACATATGGGAAATGTAAAGTAATCACTATTTTAGTAGGTATCACCATCTGTATAAATAAAAATGAAATATTTTTACTCAAATTTACCACTGTCATGAAGTACAATATGTGACAAAAAAAACAATCTCAGAATGGCTGGGATAAGTAAAAGCCTTTTAAAGATATCACCACATAAAGGCCCTAACCCCTGAAAACGCCGGAACTCGGCGAAACATGTCGGGGGGCAGCGTTGCTCATATGTTTTAATTCAGCATAGCCTCTAGCAAAGCAATAGCATGATGACTCCATAACTAGTAAAAGATACATTGTACCTACAAACTATACTAGCAGCGCGCAGCCAGTAATGGTAACAATGTCACAGTCCTAGCTAGAATATTAGAGCAGGAACTGAAACAATATTTAGAAGTGCAGGCTGAGACTAGCTGGCCATTTTAAAAACACTCTTTAGAAATATATTAGATAGAATAAATAAATAAAAGCTATGTTTTATTAATAAACAGGTGCAGGATTAAGAGGTGTAATTTAGTAGGTTTGATTTTTTTTTAGTAAACTTAAGGGAAAACTAAGTAGTTGATAGCCAGAGTCTGCTCCATACACGACGAGCAGCCACCATGACCGGGATAATAGAGATCAGCATCTGAGAGGTTAGGGTGCTTCCTCTGCTTCCAATCAGAGAACGCCGTAATGGGTAAAAAAAAAAAAAAAAATTGTTTTTGTCAGCACAATTCCCCCCCTCCATTGAATAAAAAGTGATCAACATAGTGACCTCTTGCATTATATACAGTCAGGTCCATAAATATTGGGACATCGACACAATTCTAAATTTTTTGGATCTATACACCACCACAATGGATTTGAAATGAAATGAACAATATGTGCTTTAACTGCAGACTGTCAGCTTTAATTTGAGGGTATTTACATCCAAATCAGGTGAACGGTGTAGGAATTACAACAGTTTGCATATGTGCCTCCCACTTTTTAAGGGACCAAAAGTAATGGGACAAATAATAATAAATCAAACTTTCACTTTTTAATACTTGGTTGAAAATCCTTTGCAGTCAATTACAGCCTGAAGTCTGGAACGCATAGACATCACAAGACGCTGGGTTTCATCCCTGGTAATGCTCTGCCAGGCCTCTACTGCAACGGTCTTCAGTTCCTGTTTGTTCTCGGGGCATTTTCCCTTCAGTTTTGTCTTCAGCAAGTGAAATGCATGCTCAATCGGATTCAGGTCAGGTGATTGACTTGGCCATTGCATGACATTACACTTCTTTCCCTTAAAAAACTCTTTGGTTGCTTTTGCAGTATGCTTTGGGTCATTGTCCATCTGCACTGTGAAGCGCCGGACAATGAGTTCTGAAGCATTTGGCTGAATATGAGCAGATAATATTGCCCGAAACACTTCATCCTGCTGCTTTTGTCAGCAGTCACACCATCAATAAATACAATAGAACCAGTTCCATTGGCAGCCATACATGCCAACGCCATGACACTACCACCACCATGCTTCACTGATGAGGTGGTATGCTTAGGATCATGAGCAGTTCCTTTCCTTCTCCATACTCTTCTCTTCCCATCACTCTGGTACAAGATGATCTTGGTCTCATCTGTCCATAGGATGTTGTTCCAGAACTGTGAAGGCTTTTTTAGATGTCGTTTGGCAAACTCTAGTCTGGCTTTCCTGTTTTTGAGGCTCACCAATGGTTTACATCTTGTGGTGAACCTTCTGTATTCACTCTGGTGAAGTCTTCTCTTGATTGTTGACTTTGACACACATACACCTACCTCCTGGAGAGTGTTCTTAATATGGCCAACTGTTGTGAAGGGTGTTTTCTTCACCAGGGAAAGAATTCTTCGGTCATCCACCACAGTTGTTTACCGTGGTCTTCCGAGTCTTTTGGTGTTGCTGAGCTCCCCAGTGCGTTCCTTCTTTTTAACAGTTGTTTTGGCCACGCCTAATGTTTTTGCTATCTCTCTGATGGGTTTGTTGTGTTTTTTCAGCCTAATGATGGCTTGCTTCACTGATAGTGACAGCTCTTTGGATCTCATTTGGATCTCACCTTGGCGTCCTCAGGGGTTTCGTAACATTTATTTCTTCTTATAAAATAGTTTATACCTATTGCTATAATTTAAAACTGTCAGCTGTGTCTGTGAGTTAGTTGCTTTTTGCTGTTACACCAGGTGCTTGTACTGTTTGATTCACGGTGCAACGGTAACTACGAGACTATACTGCGTTTCCTGCATCACAGGCTCCCCTATTCTATACAGTTCATGTAATTTATCGCATCTCACATTCACACTCTGTCTAAAAACTCTTCACAAGCTTCCCCCCAACATGTTTTGCCAACTCCTTGGCGTCCTCAGGGGTTTCGTGCAGTCTGCTGGTGAAGGGGGCGGGAACCAGACTTTTAAAACCTTCCTATTGTGATGTCATTGTCTCAATGTCTAATGAGTAGCTATTTTGTTGCATTGTTCAGCTCATTAGCCTATCGGGGGTAAGTGAGAGTGAGTAGTTCATCACCTGGTCACTCCCATTTTACTTCTGATCCAATCAGCGCTGGGTATTATGTTACTCATTATTTGCTATTGCTCATGCCCTAAGACTTAGACAATATTGTCTTATCCATCTCCACTGCGCATGTCAGTGGACTTCTTTACTCGGCTTGGTAGAGCTAACCATTGCGCCTGCGTTCAATCTTAGAATGTGCAAAAAATATTTCCTTCCAGTGCGCATGTCTGTGAACTTTTCTCCAGTTCAGAAAAAGATCTTATTACAGTGCATGCGTTAGGACTTGTACCATTCTGCTTGTAAGTATCTCTCATTGCGCATGCTGAAGAACTTAAACTCTGGATGGAAACATATCAGGTTCTTGTTGTGCTAACTTTGAGCTTATCCTCTGTGGGTTATTGCACCACACTGTGCATGTCTTTAGAATTGGAACTTATATTTCTTCTTATTTGCTATTACTCATGCCTGGGACTTAGACAATAATGTCTTATCCATCTCCGCTGCGCATGTCAATGGACTTCTATACGAACTTAATACAGGGTGGGCCATTTATATGGATACACCTTAATAAAATGGGAATGGTTGGTGATATTAACTTCCTGTTTGTGGCACATTAGTATATGTGAGGGGGGAAACTTTTCAAGATGGGTGGTGACCATGGCGGCCATTTTGAAGTTGGCCATTTTGAATCCAACTTTTGTTTTTTCAATAGGAAGAGGGTCATGTGACACATCAAACTTATTGGGAATTTCACAAGAAAAACAATGGTGTGCTTGGTTTTAACGTGACTTTATTCTTTTATGAATTATTTACAAGTTTCTGACCACTTAGTAAATGTGTTCAATGTGCTGCCCATTGTGTTGGATTGTCAATGCAACCTTCTTCTCCCACTCTTCACACACTGATAGCAACACCGCAGGAGAAATGCTAGCACAGGCTTCCAGTATCCGTAGTTTCAGGTGCTGCACATCTCTTATCTTCACAGCATAGACAATTGCCTTCAGATGACCCCAAAGATAAAAGTCTAAGGGGGTCAAATCGGGAAACCTTGGGGGCCATTCAACTGGCCCACGACGACTAATCCACTTTCCAGGAAACTGTTCATCTAGGAATGCTCTGACCTGACACCCATAATGTGGTGGTGCACCATCTTGCTGGAAAAACTCAGGGAACGTGCCAGCTTCAGTGCATAAAGAGGGAAACACATCATCATGTAGCAATTTCGCATATCCAGTGGCCTTGAGGTTTCCATTGATGAAGAATGGCCCCACTATCTTTGTGCCATATATACCACACCATACCATCAATTTTTTTGTTCCAACAGTCTTGGAGGGATCTATCCAATGTGGGTTAGTGTCAGACCAATAGCGGTGGTTTTGTTTGTTAACTTCACCATTCACATAAAAGTTTGCCTCATCACTGAACAAAATCTTCTGCGTAAACTGAGGGTCCTGTTCCAATTTTTGTTTTGCCCATTCTGCAAATTCAGTGCGCCGATCTGGGTCATCCTCGTTGAGATGCTGCAGTAGCTGGAGTTTGTAAGGGTGCCATTTGTGAGTAGCTAATATCCGCCGAAGGGATGTTCGACTAATGCCACTCTCCAGTGACATGCGGCGAGTGCTACGCTGTGGGCTCTTGCTGAATGAAGCTAGTACAGTCACTGATGTTTCTTCATTAGAGACAGATTTCATGCGTCCACATTTTGGCCAACACTGAACCAGTTTCACGAAACTTAGCAAGCAGTTTGCTAACTGTAGCATGGGAGATGGGTGGTCTCGTAGGGTGTCTTGCATTAAAATCTGCTGCAATGACCCGGTTACTGCGTTCACCAGACATCAACACAATTTCTATCCGCTCCTCACGTGTTAACCTCGGCGACATGTCAATGGCTGTAAACAAAGAGAAACTTGTAAATCACTCATGCAAGAATAAAGTTACGTTAAAACCAAGCACACCATTGTTTTTCGTGTGAAATTCCCAATAAGTTTGATGTGTCACATGACCCTCTTCCTATTGAAAAAACAAAAGTTGGATTCAAAATGGCCGACTTCAAAATGGCTGCCATGGTCACCACCCATCTTGAGAAAGTTTCCCCCCTCACATATACTAATGTGCCACAAACAGGAAGTTAATATCACCAACCATTCCCATTTTATTAAGGTGTATCCATATAAATGGCCCACCCTGTAGATCTAACCATTGCGCCTAAGTCTGATCTTAAAATATGTGGATAATATTTGCTTACAGTGCGCATGTCTATGAGCTTTTCTCCACCTTAGAAGTCGGTCTTATGACGGCGCATGCATAAGAACTTATACCATTATGCTAGTAGATAGCTCTCATTGCGCATACTCAAGAACTTTAATTCTGAATTGGGATATGGATTCCCTCTGCGCTTGCCCAGACACTTTAGTTGTATTTTGCTGGTATGATGTGATTTCTATATTGCGCCCATACTCGATATATTCAACAATTCAGGTTCTTATTGCGCATGACTTTGGACTTATACTTTGTGGGTTATTGCGCCACACTGCGCATGTCTTAAGACTTAGATATTATGTTTCCTCTTACTTGCTATTGCTCATGCGCTGGGACTTAAACGAAATGTCTTATCGATCTCCACTGCACAAGTCAGTGAACTTCTATACAGAGCCTAATAGATCTTGCCGTTAAACCTAATTTCAAACTTAGAATGTGTGGACAATACTACCCTACAATGTGCATGTTTATAGACTTTTCTCCAGCTTTAAGCAAGGATCCTATTATGGCGCATGCACTATGGAACTATACTATTCTGCTAGTAACTGGCTCTAATTACACGTGCTCGAGAACTTAAAGGGAACCTGTCACCGGGATTTGGGGTATAGAGCTGAGGACATGGGTTGCTAGATGGAAACTAGCACATCCGCAATACCCAGTCGCCATAGCTCTGTGTACTTTTATTGTGTAAAAAAAAACGTTTTGTTGCATATGCAAATTAACATAAAAGAGTCATATCTTACTTGTGTGACCAGAGAAGAGTCATATTTTCAAGCTCTGACTGTCATGGTCTTACCTTCTTGCTGTTCTCCTTCGTTTGACATGTGCTGGCGGCCATCTTGGTTTCTGGGTTTCTTGTAGCCTTCCACCCTGCGGCTCCTCCTTCCCACTGGGAGGAGCTGGATGCCTAGCTCATATATATAGGAGGTCTGTGGCTTCAGTTCCTTGCTTGGTCCTCTTGTGTTCACATGCTTCTAAGACTGCTGCTGCTTCTGGTTCCTGATCCTGGCTTCGTCTGACTACCCTGCTGGTTCCTGATCCTGGCTTCGTCTGACTACCCTGCTGGTTCCTGATCCTGGCTTCGTCTGACTACCCTGCTGGTTCCTGATCCTGGCTTCGTCTGACTACCCTTCTGGTTCCTGACCTCTGGCTTCGCTAAGACTCTGCTCGGTTTCACCATCCGTTTGGACTTTTGCTTTACAGCTTTATTTTCAATAAAGCCTTCTTATTTTCTCTTATCTCTTGTTGTACGTCTGGTTCATGGTTCCGTGACATTAGGACCAAGCCATGAATTCTGACGGTACAGGGCCATCCTCGCTACCCACACTGGTTGCCAGACTTGATCAGCAGGATCACCTGTTGGGTCGGTTCGCTGTGGCGTTGCAAACCCTGCTTGAACGCACGGCTCATTTCGCTCCCGTTGCCGATGGGTCGGTTGTCGCTCCTGGGCTCGCTCCTACTGCCGCTCCGGTTGTTGCGCCAGAGTCTACCCCGACACCTGTTGTTGCGCCTGCGGTGTTTCGGGGTATGACCGGTTCTGCCCCTCTTCCACAGCGCTTTGGGGGAGAGCCAACTCAGTGCCGAGGTTTCCTTAACCAGGTGGGCATTTATTTCGAGTTGCTGCCACATGCCTTTTCTACTGAGAGATCAAAGGTGGGCTTCTTGATCTCGCTGCTCTCGGACAAGGCCTTGGCCTGGGCCAGCCCTTTATGGGAGAACAACAATCCGGTGGTTGCCGAGTTTTCCGGTTTTGTTGCTTCTCTTCGGAAGGTATTCGATGTGCCGGCTCGTGCTGCCTCTGCTGCGAAGCTCCTTATGTCCATCAGACAGGGTTCACGATCCGTAGCTGAATACGCCATTGAGTTTCGTACCCTGGCAGCAGAGGTGGGCTGGAATAATGAGGCTCTGGTCGCTGCTTTCTCTCATGGTCTCTCGGATGCCTTGAAGGATGAGGTTGCAGCTAAGGACCTACCAGTTGAGCTCGAGTCTCTTATTTCTTTCCTGATTTTGATTGACACCAGACTCAGGGAGAGACCTTCCTTTAAGGAGAACCTGCGGAGGTCTTCTAACAGATTGGTGCCTACGTTTGCTGTCCCACCCGTGCCTCCCTCTCCTCCCACGCCTCCTGGGGATGACTTGTCTGGGGGTGAACCCATGCAGCTGGGGTTTGCTCGCCTGTCCGAGGGGGAGAGGGCACTCCGGAGACGCGAGGGCCGATGCATGTACTGTGGTCTCGGTGGGCATTTTCGGTTGGCATGTCCGAACCGTCCGGGAAAACGCTCGTACCTGAGATCCTGTCGGGGGCAGATCTTGGGTGGAGTCTCCTCGTCCCCGGTTTCCCGTGTTGACAAACCACTGATCACTGTTGTCCTCTCCTGGGTCGGGGGCTCGGTGACGACCCAGGCGTTGGTGGACTCTGGTGCTGGTGGTTTGTTCATTGATAGTGTGTTCGCTGCCGCCAATTCCATTCCTCTGCAGGCTCGAGGTTCCCCACTGGCTCTTGAGGCGATAGACGGCAGACCCCTTCTTCCGCCACACGTGACTCATGAGACCCTTCCAGTGGGGATAGCCATTGGGGCCGTTCACAGAGAGTCGGTCTGCCTCCAGGTTATTTCGTCTCCACACTACTCGGTGGTCTTGGGGTACCCCTGGCTCCAGAAGCATAATCCGACTTTCGATTGGAGATCGGTCGAGATCCTCTCGTGGTCACCGCAGTGTGGGGCTAGTTGCATCCATGGGTCTGTCAAGTTGCTGTGTACTTCCTCGGACTCTCTGTTGCCTCCTGAATACGAGGAGTACCGGGATGTATTCGATAAGGTGCGCGCGGTTGCCCTACCTCCGCACCGCCCATACGATTGTGCCATAGAGTTACAATCTGGTGCCGTTCCTCCTCGTGGCAAAGTCTATCCACTGTCGGTAGCGGAGAATGAGGCCATGGAGGAGTACGTGAGGGAGGCGCTTTCACGCGGACACATTCGCAAATCTTCGTCCCCGGCAGGGGCTGGATTTTTCTTTGTGAAAAAGAAGGGCGGTGAGTTGAGGCCTTGCATCGATTACAGGGGTCTCAATCGCATCACAATCAAGAACGCTTACCCGATACCCTTGATTTCCGAGCTGTTCGATCGCCTTAAAGGGGCCACGGTCTTTACCAAACTCGACCTGAGGGCGGCATATAACCTGGTAAGGATCAAGGCGGGCGATGAGTGGAAGACCGCGTTTAACACCAGGACCGGTCATTATGAATCCTTGGTTATGCCCTTTGGGTTGTGCAATGCGCCCGCAGTCTTTCAGGAATTCATCAACGATGTTTTCCGTGACCTGTTGCAGCAGTGTGTGGTGGTCTATTTGGATGACATCTTGGTATATTCTGAATCCATGGAGGCCCACATTCTGGATGTCAGACGAGTGTTGCAACGGTTACGAGAGAACAAGCTGTTCGGTAAGCTTGAGAAATGCGAATTTCACCGATCCCAGGTAACCTTCTTAGGTTACATAATTTCCGCTGAGGGGTTCTCCATGGATCCTGAGAAGGTTTCGGCTGTCTTACAGTGGCCCCAGCCCAGTGGTCTTCGTTCCCTGCAGCGCTTTTTGGGCTTCGCCAATTATTATCGGAAGTTCATCAGGGACTTTTCCATGCTGGCCAAGCCTCTCACGGATCTGACCAGGAAGGGCAGTAATTCCCAGGTCTGGCCGCTCGAGGCCATCCGAGCTTTTGAGGCCCTAAAGTCCGCCTTTGTGTCGGCTCCGATTTTGTCGCATCCCAACCCTGGGTTGCCCTTTGTCCTCGAGGTGGACGCGTCTGAGACGGGAGTAGGCGCCCTTCTGTCTCAGCGTAGAACACCAGAGGGTCCTCTGCTTCCTTGTGGGTTTTACTCCCGGAAACTGTCTTCCGCGGAGTGCAACTATCAGATTGGTGACAGGGAGTTATTGGCCATCGTGCAGGCCCTTAAAGAATGGAGGCACTTGCTCGAGGGTTCGGTGGTTCCGGTTCTCATCCTGACGGACCACAAGAATCTGACCTACCTTTCTGAGGCCAAGAGATTGACACCACGTCAGGCCAGATGGGCTCTGTTCTTGTCACGTTTTAATTACGTGGTCTCCTACCTACCCGGTTCCAAGAACATCAGGGCGGATGCCTTATCACGGCAGTACTCCGAGCTGTCCAGGGAGGAGTCGATTCCGACTTCGGTCATACCTCCGAATCAGATCCTGGCCGCCATTCGCACCAGCCTGACCTCTCCCCTGGGTGAGCAGATTTTGGCGGCTCAATCTGGTGCTCCCTCTGGGAGACCCAACGGCAGATGTTTTGTGCCTGAGGAGTTGCGCACTCGGTTGTTGCGAACCTACCATAACTCCAAGACCGCGGGGCATCCTGGAAAGAATCAGCTGTCCTGGGCTGTTTCACATCTGTTCTGGTGGCCTTCCCTACGTTCCGACATCGCCGCATATGTAGCGGCATGCTCCGTTTGTGCCCAGAGTAAGTCCCCTCGGCACCTTCCGTTGGGCCTTCTGCAACCCATAGCCACCGGGGAGCGCCCATGGTCACACCTGGGGATGGATTTCATTGTGGACCTCCCTGCATCCCGAGGCCATACGGTCATTCTCATGATTGTGGATCGGTTTTCCAAAATGTGCCACTGTGTTCCTCTCAAGAAGTTACCCTCTGCACAAGAGTTGGCCACGATTTTTGCCAGGGAGGTCTTCCGGTTGCACGGTTTGCCCAAGGAGATTGTGTCGGATCGGGGGAGTCAGTTTGTGTCCAGGTTCTGGCGCGCCTTTTGCTCCCAGTTGGGGATTCATCTCTCCTTCTCCTCGGCCTACCACCCTCAGTCCAATGGGGCCGCAGAACGATCCAATCAGGCCTTGGAGCAATTCCTTCGTTGCTATGTCTCCGATCACCAAGACAATTGGGTTGACCTCCTGCCTTGGGCTGAGTTTGCCAGGAACACGGCGGTGAACTCTTCCTCTGGGACGTCTCCCTTCATGGCCAATTATGGGTTCCAACCTGCCGTGTTACCGGAGGTATTCTCTCCCCAGGATATTCCGGCTGTGGAGGATCACCTTTCCGTCCTACGTGCTTCTTGGGTACAGATCCAGAAGTCCCTTGAGGTCTCTGCGCAGCGCCAGAGACTCCAGGCTGATCGCAGACGAGCGCCTGCTCCTTCCTACCAGGTCGGAGACCGTGTATGGTTGTCCACCCGCAACCTCAACCTTCGAGTGCCCACTCCCAAGCTGGCGCCTCGCTTTGTTGGTCCCTTCCGAGTGCTTCGCAGGGTAAACCCGGTAGCCTATGCCCTTGCGCTTCCTCCTGGCATGCGGATCTCCAACATGTTTCATGTCTCCCTGTTGAAGCCACTGGTGTGTAATCGTTTCACTTCCTCGGTTCCTCGGCCTCGTCCGGTCCAAGTGGGCAATCGTGAGGAATATGAGGTGAGCAATATCCTGGACTCACGCCTGGTCCGTGGTCGGTTGCAGTTTTTGGTCCATTGGCGTGGTTATGGTCCTGAGGAGCGTTCCTGGGTTCCCTCCGCAGATGTCCATGCTCCTGCCTTGCTCCGAGCCTTCCACGCACGCTTCCCTCAGAAACCGTTTTGTGCTCCGCGGAGGAGGGGCCCTTGAGGGGGAGGTACTGTCATGGTCTTACCTTCTTGCTGTTCTCCTTCGTTTGACATGTGCTGGCGGCCATCTTGGTTTCTGGGTTTCTTGTAGCCTTCCACCCTGCGGCTCCTCCTTCCCACTGGGAGGAGCTGGATGCCTAGCTCATATATATAGGAGGTCTGTGGCTTCAGTTCCTTGCTTGGTCCTCTTGTGTTCACATGCTTCTAAGACTGCTGCTGCTTCTGGTTCCTGATCCTGGCTTCGTCTGACTACCCTGCTGGTTCCTGATCCTGGCTTCGTCTGACTACCCTGCTGGTTCCTGATCCTGGCTTCGTCTGACTACCCTGCTGGTTCCTGATCCTGGCTTCGTCTGACTACCCTTCTGGTTCCTGACCTCTGGCTTCGCTAAGACTCTGCTCGGTTTCACCATCCGTTTGGACTTTTGCTTTACAGCTTTATTTTCAATAAAGCCTTCTTATTTTCTCTTATCTCTTGTTGTACGTCTGGTTCATGGTTCCGTGACACTGACTCATCTCAGGTTAATTTGCATATGTATCAAATCGGTTTTTATACACAATAAAAGCACACAGAGCTATGGGGACTGGGTATTGCGGATGTGCTAGCGGCCATCTAGCAACCCATGTCCTCAGCTCTATACCCAAAATCCCGGTGACAGGTTCCCTTTAAATTCTGAATTGGGATGTAGATTCCCTCTGCGCATTGCCCAGAAATTTGAATTGTATTTTACTGGTATGATGTGAGCCATAACTAGAAGTATTTTATGTAGCCTTGTTCCTGGGCTTGTTTTTTATCTCATTTTTCATTTTTAGTCTGATTTCCTACCCTACTGTTCTATTTTTGCTATTATTAAATAGATAGAATAATTTATTTATACCTATTTCTATTTTTATTTTTAGTTACTGGAGATCTCACTACTTTGTCGGAGGAAAGATGCATATGTAAACCCCTTATTTAATCCATGTGGGGCTAAGCTTTTCAGACGGTAAATCCATCTCGCTTCCTCCTGTTGTAATTTTCTATCCAAGTTTCCTATTCTGGGACCTAACTTCATTTTTTGAATTCCCCAAACTTTGAGGGTCTGAATATTACCATTGTGTTTAGTTTGTATATGTCTAGAAAGGGAAGTGTCGGAGTCAGTTTTGATACTACTTAGATGTTTTGATTTCTGTCTTCTAAGTTCTTGTATAGTTTTACCTACTGTATATACAGTTTGGGCATCCACACTGGATGGCATAAATGACTCCTGTGGATTTGCAGTTGATGTATTCTTTTATTTTGTATTTTTTGTTATCCACTGGATTCACAAAGTCCTACTTTGGTATCATTCTTTCACAGAAAATACAATCACCACAGGGGTAGGATCCTTTTCTAGTTAACCACATATTTGTAGTTTCTTTTTGCTGTCGTGTAAAATGGCTATGTACTAATTTTGACCCCTTCTATATGTGATAGCTGGATTGGGAGGAATTATTTCTTTTAGTTCTTTGTCTGATAACAGTATGTGTCGTCTAAGGATACTGGCTATCGAAGGTTCCTATGCATCGTATTATTTTATTATCATTCTTGTTTTTTGTTTATTATCTGAGAGTAAGCTGACTCCATTACTATTTTTTGCTCTATTGTATGCCTTATGTAATACTTTTTTTTGGGTAGCCCCTCGCTCTAAATCTACTGTATAGTAGTTTACATTCATCTTCAAAGCCTTCATTTGTTGAGCAATTGCGCTTTGCTCGAAGATATTGTCCTATCGGAATGCCTTTCTTTAATGTAGATGGATGGTGGCTCTCCCAGTGGAGAAGGCTGTTTGTTGATTTAGGCTTTCTGTATATTCTTGTTTTTACACTGCCATCAGTTTCCAGGCTAATTGTCAGGTCAAGAAAATTCAACATACTCTTATTTATCTCAGCTGTGAATTTCAGGCCTAGTGTGTTATTATTGAGTTTTTCATCAAATTCATAAAAGTGTTAGTTAGATTTTTAGACATTTGTTCTTGTTTCGGCATTCCTGTAGCAGCAGAAAAAACTGTTCCTCCTTGCGGATGTTTGGAATTTCTGGGGATAGTCATTGATGCTGAAAATATGGTTTTCAGGCTGCCGGTTGAGAAAATAGTCAAAATTAGGTCTTTATTAGTTTCATTGTTGGGTAGGAAAAAATGTAGTTTGAAGGAAATGCAATCCTTGTTAGGCTATCTGAATTTTGCTAGTAGAGTTATTCCCATAGGCAGGGTTTTTTGCAGACGTCTTTATTTTTCTACTAGGGGTTTAGTGTCTCCAACTTCTCATATTAGATTGACTAAATGTTTGAAAGAGGATATGTTAATTTGGCTTGAATTTTTACAGGACTTTAATGGTGCTAGTTGTTGGCAGGAAGAATTTGTTGAATCTGATGCTTTGGGCCTGTTTACTTTTTTTGGGTAGCCCCTCGCTCTAAATCTACTGTATAGTAGTTTACATTCATCTTCAAAGCCTTCATTTGTTGAGCAATTGCGCTTTGCTCGAAGATATTGTCCTATCGGAATGCCTTTCTTTAATGTAGATGGATGGTGGCTCTCCCAGTGGAGAAGGCTGTTTGTTGATTTAGGCTTTCTGTATATTCTTGTTTTTACACTGCCATCAGTTTCCAGGCTAATTGTCAGGTCAAGAAAATTCAACATACTCTTATTTATCTCAGCTGTGAATTTCAGGCCTAGTGTGTTATTATTGAGTTTTTCATCAAATTCATAAAAGTGTTTTTCAGTGCTTTCCCATAAAATCTAAATATCATCGATAAATCGACCCCAATACAAAATGTGTTTAGTGAAATCATAGTGCTCTTCTGTAAATACTGTTCGTTCTTCCCACCACCCTAAAAATAAATTAGCAAAACGCGGTGCACAAATCGTCCCCATCGCTGTCCCAGTGATCTGTAAATAAAACTTCCCATCAAAAATAAAATAATGATGTGTTAATAAAAATGGAAGAATTGACAAAACAAAATGTAATAAGATCTTTTTCTGAACTGGAGAAAAGTTCACAGACATGCGCACTGGAAGGAAATATTGTTTGCACATTCTAAGATTGAACGCAGGCGCAATGGTTAGCTCTACCAAGCCCAGTAAAGAAGTCCACTGACATGCGCAGTGGAGATGGATAAGACAATATTGTCTAAGTCTTAGAGCATGAGCAATAGCAAATAATGAGTAACATAATACCCAGCGCTGATTGGATCAGAAGTAAAATGGGAGTGACCAGGTGATGAACTACTCACTCTCACTTACCCCCAATAGGCTAATGAGCTTAACATTGCAACAAAATAGCTACTCATTAGACATTGAGACGATGACATCACAATAGGAAGGTTTTAAAAGTCTGGTTCCCGCCCCCTTCACCAGCAGACTGCCCGAAACCCCTGAGGACGCCAAGGAGTTGGCAAAACATGTTGGAGGGAAGCTTGTGAAGAGTTTTTAGACAGAGTGTGAATGTAAGGGCCCACCAGAGCGTTTAGCTTGGGGGACACATGGGGGCAATGACCCCATATTTTATGACAAAATTATTAGGGAGTTTGTGTTCTCTACCCCCCCCCCCTTTCTCTCCCCATTTTCTTCCCCTTCCCGCCTTATTTTTCAGGTGAATATACCTCAAGTAGAAGATTCCGGTTATTGCTGGTTTTGTCTATGTTTGATTTTCTGGATAGCAACTGAAGCCGAGCTGTTAATTGGTTGCTACCCTGTTGCTGGGGGAGATTTCCAGCTCTGTGATTTGTTCCTGCCTGCAAGGCGGGAAATTTGTCCCCTTTATATTTCCAGGTTCGCCGCTATCTCAGGGCAGTCGTCGCGGATCTGGACAGCGCCGGACCAGGATGGAGGATTTGCTGCGCCAGCTGATCGTGAGAGCGGAGTCTGCTGGAGGAGAAGAGTGGCTGAAGACCTGCCTGCTGATGCCGCCGTCTCTACTGCCACCGCCATCGCCGCTGAGGACGACGTCGCCGCTGCCCCGGTTATCTGCTGTGGAAGTGAGGGAGCCAGAAGGAAGGGGACCTGTTCCGGAGCTGCAAGAAGAAGAGCCATTAGTCGCCCTGTGCCGGGAGGAGGAGTTGTCTGCGCTGCCTCGCAAAAGAGCTCGCAAAACTAGGAGCGCTTATACTCCTCCCCCTCCACATGCAGGGCGCCGGCGCAGCAGCAGGGTCGATAGTACTGCCTCTGGGGGGAGCCGTAGGTCCTCTAAGAGCGGCGTGTCAAGAGGACAGAGCATCGTTCCGCTTGGTGCGGCAAGTTCCAGCGCCACCAGAGGGCAGCATCATCAGCATCCGACTTCCCCAGAGATACGTCATCTGCAAGCGGCGAGTCCTAGGAGACGTCATCAGCAAGCGGCCAGTGGAAGTCTGCCAGCACAGGCTTGTGCTTCTCAAAGCTTCCTGCAAGAAGATTTAGGGCCCCCTGTTGAGAGGCTCCCACCTCCTGTGGTTGAGCTGTCTCCAGGCCCCTTAAGCAGATCCCCACAACAGTCAGCTGCAGCTGCTGGTCCAGTCCAGGAGGGACGTCCTGTTGGTGAGATCCTCAATGTTTTGTCTACGTCTGATTCAGCATTGGTGGCTGGTTTGGGTAAGCTGCTAGTGGATGTCACTGGCAGGCGAAAGGTTAATTCAGCTTCAGATGTCTGGAGCTCTAGTTCTGAGCAGGCTAGGTTGCCTGGGGTCGATTGTGTCAGTGTTTTACCCAATATTGAAAAAGGTGTTGGAGTAAAGGAGACTTGTTTTAAAGAAGCTCTAGCTTGTGAGGTTTCACCGCTGGGTTTTCATCTGAGTAGTAATGTTAAAGAGCGTGTGTGGCGATTGGGGTATGTAGAATTAATGTCATTATTGCCGTCAGCAAAGGAGCAGGTTGTTAAAAAGGATGATAGAGTGGATGAAGAAAGGAAGCGTTTTCTCCCCAGGTCTTTTAATAACTGGCTGCAAGCCTTTTGTGTTTATTCAGCAGTTCTTGGGGAGAAGCATCCTGAGCTCTGTTCAGGTCTTTTTCAGCATCTGGATATAATTATAGAGGCATACCGGAATTTTGGCGGAATGGCGTGGTTCCATCACCTGTCGTATCCTGAGAAAAGCTCTTTAAATGACATGGTGGATAAGTCTAAGGTCTCAGTGGCATATGCTTCATTTGATAATGCATTGGCGTTGTTACGGTCTTTTGGTAAGGGAGCGCTATTAGCAAAGGCGGACATTAAGTCCGCTTTTCGTTTATTGCCGGTTTTGCCATCAGGTTTTAATTCATTAGGTTTTCATTTTGATGGTTATTTTTATTTTGATAAATGTCTCCCAATGGGGTTTTCATTGTCTTGCTATTATTTTGAGGCTTTTTCGTCGTTTATTCAGTGGGTTGTTGAGTTTGATGTTAGAAGGGGAGGGGTTTTACATTACTTAGATGATTTCTTGTTTATTGGTTTTCCTGATTCTAACCTCTGTTCGGATTTGTTAGTTAGATTTTTAGACATTTGTTCTTGTTTCGGCATTCCTGTAGCAGCAGAAAAAACTGTTCCTCCTTGCGGATGTTTGGAATTTCTGGGGATAGTCATTGATGCTGAAAATATGGTTTTCAGGCTGCCGGTTGAGAAAATAGTCAAAATTAGGTCTTTATTAGTTTCATTGTTGGGTAGGAAAAAATGTAGTTTGAAGGAAATGCAATCCTTGTTAGGCTATCTGAATTTTGCTAGTAGAGTTATTCCCATAGGCAGGGTTTTTTGCAGACGTCTTTATTTTTCTACTAGGGGTTTAGTGTCTCCAACTTCTCATATTAGATTGACTAAATGTTTGAAAGAGGATATGTTAATTTGGCTTGAATTTTTACAGGACTTTAATGGTGCTAGTTGTTGGCAGGAAGAATTTGTTGAATCTGATGCTTTGGGCCTGTTTACGGACGCTGCTGGAAGCCGTGGCTATGGGGCATTTTGGAATGGTAAATGGTCCGCTGAAGAGTGGCCGTCATCATGGGTGCTCAATGGTCTGACAAGAAATATTGTACTGTTGGAGCTTTTTCCAGTGATTGTAGCAGTGGTGTTATGGGGTGGTTATTTTAAGAATAAAAGAATTTTGTTACCTTCAGATAATAAAGGGGTTTGTTTTGCTATCAATACTCTTTCTTCAAAGTGTGATGTAGTAGTTAAATTGTTGAGACATTTAGTTCTTTTTTGTATGCAGTATAATATTTGGATAAAAGCAAGGTATGTGGTGGGTTCATCTAATGTTTTAGCTGATGCCTTATCTCGTTTTCAGTTTTTGAAGTTTCGGGATCTAGCTCCAGAAGCGGAGATGGAAGGGAGTCCGTGCCCTCATCATCTATGGGATTTGATATGGGACTAATAGGTGATGCTATTAAACATTCTTTGGCCCCAAAAACATGGGTGGCGTATGCTGCTGCATGGCAGGACTGGTTGAACTTTGTTAATTCAGTTGAGGTCAGTGTTAAAGGGGATGATTTAAGTTGTGGGTTATTTTTTGTTGCTAGTTTGCTTAAGAGGAATTTGGCCCCCTCGTCGGTAGCTAGGATAGTGGCAGGGGTTTCGTTTTTTCAGAAATTGTATTGTAGTCGGCCGTTGTCATCTCACTTTCAGGTTAAACAGATGCTTAAGGGCTATAGGAGGGGCCTGCCGAACATAGATAGGAGGAGGCCAATTTCTATCCCATTGTTAGGAGCATTATGTAATACTCTGCCTAGGGTGTGCTTTGATAGTTTTGAGTCTGTACTTTTTCGCACTGCTTTCGTTTTAGCATTTTTTGCGGCCTTAAGGATCAGCGAGTTAGTTGCGGTCAGCCGTAGAGTTTGTTCTGGTTTGGACTTCTCTGATATTTCCCTGAAGGGTAATGTAGTTGAAATCTTTCTCAGGAGGTCAAAAACTGATCAATATGGGAGAGGTAGATTTATTAGATTAAATGCTTGGGAAGGTTCTGAGTTATGTCCAGTGGCGGTAGTAAGGTCTTGGCTGGAGGTTCGCTCAGCGTGTAGTGGTCCGTTTTTAGTGTATGAAGATGGTTTTCCGCTCACTAGATTCCAATTTAGCTCTGTATTAAAGAAATGTTTGCTTGTATTGAATCTTGGTTCTTGTAAAATTTCCTCCCATTCCTTCAGGATTGGCGCGGGTTGGGTTGGATGAGTCAATTATCAAGAGGATTGGGCGGTGGGACTCTCATCGGGTTAAGTTATATGTTAGGCCAGATTTAATTTTACCAGTCTGAATATTTTTCTATTTCCACAGGTAGTCACTTGGTGGTCTGGTTTGTGGGTCACTCCTTTATTTTCTGGGCTCAGAAGCGAGCTGAGAAGAGAATATATTCTGAGAATTTAACTTTTGATTCTGCTGACCTGCATGTTTTTTGGTGGGGTGTTAGAGGGTTGGGTTGGAAGAGAGTATTGTCTGAAGTTCGTAAGCTATTAGTTAAATGGCCTGTTCCCAATCTCCTTGTGCTTCACCTTGGTGGTAATGACATTGGGAGATTGAAAACTTGCGAATTATTATGGGTGATGAAGAGGGATTTGTCCTTGTTGCGAAATATGCTTCCAGATACTACTTTAGTTTTTTCTGAAATAGTCCCTCGTTTAATATGGTCAGGTAAGGAGGGTATTTTTCTTGAAAAAATTCGCAAACGGGTCAATAGGGCATTGGAGAAATTTCTTCCTATAATGGGCGGGTTTAGTTATAGACACATAGACCTAGAGGGCCTCGTTCCTGGGCTCTATAGATTGGACAATATCCATCTTTCGGATGTAGGAATTGATGTATTTAATTTGGGCCTTCAAAATATAATTGAGAAATGGCTGAGGTGCTTTGGGGGGCCTCGCCTATGCTAGGCGTGGCTTGTGGGGCTGTATCGCTCAGCTGATGCTGAGTGGATCTTGGTCTATATGGATGGTTTGAAATTGGTATTTATTGTTATGGTTGATGGTTTTAATTATTTATTAATTTATTAAATTATTTATTGGTTTTAATTTTGGTTACCCTTAATAAAGCACTTCGGCCATTTCTATTCCACTAAGAAATATGTTGTCAGTGTTTTTATTTATATAATCACATATGGTTGAGAGGGAAGTGGGTCATTTGCCTCCATGTGAGATGCGATAAATTACATGAACTGTATGGAATAGGGGAGCCTGCGATGCAGGAAACGCAGTATAGTCTCCTAGTTAGCGTTGCACCGTGAATCAAACAGTGCAAGCACCTGGTGTAACAGCAAAAAGCAACTAACTCACAGACACAGCTGACAGTTTTAAATTATAGCAATAGGTAGAAACTATTTTATAAGAAGAAATAAATGTTACGTTTTATTTAAGATTACAAGTAGCACATGTAACTAAGAGACAATCATTGGTCCTAGTTACCATTTGTAAATAATGAATGTTACCGTGTCTCAACATGTGCGAATGGGTCAGCTTTGATAATTGGATTAACAAGTGGGAGGCACATATGCAAACTGTTGTAATTCCTACACTGTTCACCTGATTTGGATGTAAATACCCTCAAATGAAAGCACATCTTGTTCATTTCATTTCAAATCCATTGTGGTGGTGTATAGATCCAAAAATTTTAGAATTGTGTCGATGTTCCAATATTTATGGACCTGACTGTTAATAAAGCTAGAGGTCACTAAGTTGATCACTTTTTATTTAATGGGGGGAGGGGAATTGTGATGACAAAAACTTTTTTTAAAATTTTTACCCATTACGGCGTTCTCTAATTGGAAGCAGAGGAAGCGCCCTAACCTCTCAGATGCTGATCTCTGTTATCCCGGTCATGGTGGCTGCTCGTCGTGTATGGAGCAGACTCTGGCTATCAACTACTTAGTTTTCCCTTAAGGTGTCAGGATGCGATGTTTTACTCAAAAAATCAAACCTTAAAGCACATCTTGTTTGTTTCATTTCAAATCCATTGTGGTGGTGTATAGAGCCAAAAATGTTAGAATTGTGTTGATGTTCCAATATTTATGGACCTGACTGTATGCCTGCGTATTAATCGGCATTACTGCAAATTGTGTACTCCACCTTGGATAAAAATACTCCTCAAGAAGAGTATTTTAGTCTACTGGATAAAATGTAGAGAAATCTTTAGTAAAAATTCAAAATCAATAAAAAGTATATTAGAAAAACTTTTTTTTGGGCATTTTAGACCTTTTAAAAAAAAAACTTGATTGAATGTGTAGTTACTCTTTAAGGCCTCTTGCACACGAACGTTGTGTGGCCGTATTGTGGCCTGCATATGGCTGGTCCGCAATGCACCGGCCCGTGTGCACTCCACATGATAGATGCGAACCCATTCACTTGAATGGTTCCGCAATCGCAGAGATGCGGAACGGAAGCACTACGAAGTGTTTCCGTGTTGTTACTTTCCGTTACTCCGCGCTGCAAACAAATAGAACTTTTTATTTTTATATTTTTTTAAACAATTTTTAACAAGTTTTTTTTTTGTGGTGTGCACGGATCACGGACCTATTCAAGTTGAATGGGTCTCGATCCGGCCGCCGCACAGTTGTTGCAATGCACGGAACAGATGCACAACCTGTGCATGAGGCCTAAGTTGCATTTTGATATCATGCTGCGGGCTGTATGTCAGTCTAATTGCAGTGAATGATACATTGTCAAGTCCTAGATTAGAACACACACCTGAGCCCTGGTATTTCCTGTGAATTTACTGTGCAATAAAGAGCCTCTGTCTTCCCCCCAGCACAAGGGCAGCATCTTGATGTTAGAGCGCTGAAAGGGTTCAGTTTTGTTCAGAACTGCTAAAAATAAATTTGAGCTGAACCCGTCTATAACGGTTTCTCCAGGCTTTCCTTGGTTTTCTTCACCTCTTTACACTCTTGTAGATTTGGTTTACTTGGTCATCAAGAGGTGTTCCTTTAGAGGTGTTCCAGGATTTAGATATTGGTGGCCTATCCTCAGGATAGGTGTGTAGGGGTCCGACACTCAGCACACCTACCGATCAGCTGTTTCGGGCGACTGCCAGAGTTGTTTGCTTTGCATCACATTTATTGTTTAAGTGTTTTAGGCACTTTTTTTTTACTTTTATTGCCTCTTCTGGAAAGAGGGAGTGCCTTAAACGTGCCTTTGCACAAAAAATGCGCCAAAATGTTGGCACAGTTTTGGAGTAAAACTAAGCCAACTTATAGGTGGTGTAAAGTTAGACCAGACACTGTAAGGCCTCCTGCACACGAACGTGTGCGCCCCGTTGCCGTATTGGACTGCATTTGCGGATCCGCAATATACGGGCGCCGTTCCGTGGGCATTCCGCATCACTGATGCGGACCCATTTACTTTAATGGGTCCTCAAATCCGGAGATGCGGAATAGTGTGGAACGGAAGCACTGAACGGAAACCCACCGGTCGGTGTTCCCCCACCGACGTGGAAAGTGATGCCGGGGCTGGTGCCCACATGGGCCTAGGGACAGGGGCAGCAGGGGCAGAGTTTGTCTTACCCCCTCTCCAGCCGACAGGTTTCCGGGCCTCTGAAGTCCAGTTTTTGGTGTACTCGTCGGCCAGGGCTGCCGTTGCAGAGGCCCCCTTTGGCTTCCGGTCACGGAGGTACAGCAGGAGGTCCTCCGAGCAATTCCACAAGAACTGCTCTGTGGCGATGAGCTCCTTCAGCTGTTTGACAGTGGAGAGCTCCAACCCCGTGGTCCATTAGTCTACCGCTTTCATCAAGGCCCGCAAGTGATCGGCCCAGCTCTGGGTAGAACCCTGCTGCAAACTCCTGAGATTTTTCCTGTATGACTCAGGGGTCAAGTTGACCTGCCGGACCAGAGCCTGCTTGATGTCCTCATAGCTCAGGATGGTCTCACTGGGCAGGTACCTGAAGATTTCAAGGGCTTTTCCCCTGAGACGTGGTGTTAGGAATCAGACCCACTGGTCCTCCGGCAGCTGGTACTGATGGCAGGCCGTCTCAAATGCCAACAAGAAAGTGTCCAAGTCCCCATCTTTGTCCAGCAGGGGGAAGTCCTCCGCCCGCAGTTTGGGAATCCAGATCTCTGGAGACTCTCATCGGGCTGGAGAGGGCTGCTGGAGTTGGAGCTGGAGCACTTGCAGCTGGTGCTCACGCTCGGGCCTGTGCTTGCTTGCGATGTTCTGCAGCTTCTGCTTGCTTGCGATGCTCTGCAGCTTTTTCGCGACGCTCTGCAGCTTCTGCTTGCTCGTTACACTCTGCAGCTGCCATGAGGATCTTGTAGGAAGCCTGGTCTCTGGCCTGGAGACGGTCTAGGGCAGCCTGTAGGAGAGAAGCCAAGCCTGCCTTGCTGGGGGGATGGGCCAGTGGATTGAGGCCCTCCGCGGACCTCACCGCCGGCAACTGGCTTCTTGGGGAGCTTTGGCTGCGCTCCCCCTCGCCTTGAATAAAGTCGCCTTCCACCTCCTCTCGGCCCCCAATCTGGACTTCGTCCTCCCAGCCACCATTCATAGCATCGGCCATCTATTTATCTTTGCTCCCTGTGATACTGACCGTCATTGCAACTGATGATCACTGACACAGACTGCAACCTGATGCACACACACCTTATTGTATTTGCACTCAGACTGTCTAGTGTTGAGCTGATCTTAAGACTCCAGCGGCAAAAGCTACTGCTGGTAGTCTTTAATGTCTGGGAGTATGGGTCCCACACTCACACACACACACTAGTATCTGGATCCCACTGCTGCCACCAATATGTGATGAATACTGTACCCCTCGTGCCCCGACTGACGCCGGACATCAACCATGTCGAGCTCACGAGATACGGTATGGTCACTGGTTACCAAGACGTGACGCTACGCCCTCCCAGAGGAGCGGGTAAGGTCAGCTTGGTACAGTTTACACCGAAACAGCGCTTCCTCAGCCCGGGAAATCTGCCACCAGCTTCTCGTTTGATATAAGGATATAAGTCCGGTCCGCTAACGGAATTATATAGGGTGAGAAACCAACCCGCAGTAGCTTATAACTAGGCCGAAACACGAACGTAGGGATTCGTGATCGAGATACAAGACAGCACAAGATTAAATTATATATTTAATCGCCTTAAGGGCACACTAGATAACACAATATACACAAGGAAGATATACAGTGGTCTGAGGTTACGAATACAGGTAATATGGTACAAACAGGATTACACAGAGTAAAAGTTACCGGGTAGATAAATGTTCCTTTGGGTTATGATTAGTCCTTTGCTGTAGTCACATGGAGGGCAGTAAGGTCAGCTGGTTGCAGGTACTTCTAAACACATGGCACGAGGTGACCCTCCTTCAGAGTAAGATCCGCCCGCTTGCTGGCACAAGCCTTTTAACCTGTAGCTGGCCCCTCCCAGCCTCTGGGAAGGTGGGAAGGGTCCACCCCCCCCTCTGCTGGACTGGCAGCAAATTACCCACAAAACCCTTTAGGGTTCATAGCTCTAGACCAGAAGGTGACATGGAGATGGTTCTGGGACCAATGGATCCGCCTGGGTTCTGGCTACCAGTAGAGTCCAAGCATGGTACCGTTATTTGGTTTCTGTGGGGAGATATGTATATCTCCCTTACCTGGCCTCCCACCACCATACTAAGACCATGGGCCTGTTCATTGTGGCCACAGGGACACAAATATGTATTCGGTTTGTGCCTGTGATGAACAGGCGATTCATAATTCCTTATAGATCGCCGGTTCCATGCTGTCTGCTAGATTTGATTGAACTGGGGAATGGACTAGACCTCATGCTGAGAGATTCTTCCTGTCACATCATCTTGGTTCCTGGCTGACTGGATGGAAGTGTGAAAAGTTGTAAACACTGGTGGACTGCTAGAGGTTCTCTGCCATCTGCTGGCTTTGAAGCAGGGCCTCCCTGTGGAGCTTACTACCTCCGCTATCTGACAGGCAGAGGGTTGAAGTGAGAACTTATTTTGCTTGTACACCGACCAAGGTGAATTAAATGAGAATCATGGCTGCCATTAAACGATAATCCATATTCCTGACACAGAGTAATTGACAGTCTGGTTAGACTAAAAATTATGTGGACAGACTAGCTGAGAAGGAATGGCTTCTCCTAGGTCTCTGGACTTATCTCTCAGATGATTTCTCAGGGGATGCTTTCTTCCTGGAACTCTGGAGGTTGTAGTCTCTGCTTTATTTCATCCAGCTGACCTGCAGGTGCTCAGGCTGGGTATATGATCAAGTCTCAGCCGAGACAAGATCCTTGCTGTCTTCCCTATGCAGCGGTTCTCCTGAACGCTATCATACAGCCTTCCCCAAGCAGGGGGGAGGCTACACTGACTCTAACTTCCTTCTCCACCCATGCTGCAGGATGTGGGAACAGCCCACTTCGCTCACAGAGGGCAGCTAAGCTGCAATAATCCATTCTGCCAGGCTGCCACTGAGGAAGGGGTAAGAGGTCCCTGAAACGCGTCTGGCGTGATAGCTGAGGACTCCCACCGGACCAACAGACTGAAAGAAGCCTTTATACAAATGGTTATCTAGTCTGATAAAGATATTTGTTTTCTTGGAGCGCTCCAAATCGAAGAAACATTTGTCCGTTCAACTCACGCCACCAGTTCCCGCGAGATTACGCTGTAGGACCAAGCTGGAATCCCGCTGCTGATTTCGTGACACGCTGGCATCTGCTGCAGCAGGTGGGACAAGGTGAATTACGGCGATTCAAATACCGGACATATAGAGCCGAAAACACTGTATATACCGAACTATAATCTACTAGGACAAGGTAAGACCTACCCTGTCTTTTATACAGTGCAAAAGCAGTATCCTATTTATAATTATCTGCGGCAATTGGGTTCAAATACCCGGAACCAACACAAGAAGGACTATCTTTCTGTCTTCATATTATCTGCAAGTATAAAACAAAGCAGTATCTATCCATTGGAAACAATTGCACTTTATATAGTACATAAGGACAGCATACAAACTTGCCACGGTTTGATTGAAAGGAACTTTGTTTCAAAGAACTCGATACCTTTGCTTCATAGGCATCTGTTTATCCAAACTTCAGAATTTTATTTCACTATACATGCTTTGTAGTTTGTGTGTTTTTATCGTAATGTGATTTTATTGCATATTTTATCAATTGTTATTTTCTATTACCATTAAATTAGTGTGATCACGTATATATTACAGATTTTTATTGTTTCTACACACATAGAGTGCCAGTCCGTATCATTTACTTATTTCCAATAATCCATTCCAGCCTAGATTCACTAAACTGGGACTTACCAATGCATTGCTGCCACCTGCTGCTGAACCTGGAAAATTACAAGAACAATTGTATTTAACATGGTTTTAGATGCACATTTGTGAAGACATAATATAAATTACATCAGATGACAGTAAACAGGCTCTTAGAAAACAGTAGAAATATAAATTTCTGATCAGGCGCAAAATCACAGGCTCCAATACGTCTCTTAATGGTGAATCTTCTTTAATTGCATAAAAGATGAAGATGTGTAGAACAACGCGTTTCGGGGCTCAAAATGTCCCCTTCATCAGGTTAACAGTAGTCACAGTAAAGAATAGTGGATACAGGTATATATAGAGGGAGAAAAACCGCCAAAAAACAGGTTACCTGTGAGCTGCCCATAGATGGGAGGGGCTAGCCACAGGTAGAATATCACAAATAAGAATAAAGCTTTTCAACTGATGGATCATATTATATACATTGCTGCTTATTGCTGGTGGTGTGTAAGTGAAAAAGATACAGATAATAATAGGTGATTCTGTACCGTACAATAGTAAACCTAAGATCTTAGAAAACAGTAGCGTGGTAGAGGCATGTAGTAACACAACTCTGCGGTGTTACATTCCCCCTTACTTTGAGTTAAGCCGCCCATGGCTTATGCTTAGGAGGAGAGGAATAAGCTCTGGGGTACCCAATTTGATACAAAGTGCTGCATGAGGTACACATAAAGACATACAAAGACAAAACCCCAAGGTTCCTGCCTGCATGAGTAGGGTGTACTAATTAACAGTTTCCCTCTCGGTATACCCAGTGAACCAGCGGTCTGCGCTAAGCAATCCCTACTGACTAACTTTGAAGTGTTCTGAGCTCCGAAAACACCAAAGGAAGCATGGGGATGTCTTTACTCTGTAGTCCCACCATTATGTAATGAAATGCCCGCAAATAGAAGGGTGGCTTTATCCTGTATTCCCTTCCCTGCACCAAAGTCAAAATATAAGGCTTATAGCACGATGACTATGGTGACTATGGGTAGGAAAAATGGCTCTAAGGCGGAGGAGTCATACCTTAGGCCAAGGCACAGAAGGGGGGGTATCAGCTTCTCTATGAGCTTCTGGCAGTCACAGGAGGAGGGTAAAATAATCCCATGAAACTCCTGGAAGACACACCAGGATGGGGGTTTAGTAGTCCCATTACCAATCCTGGCACATATAACAAACAGGAAGGAGGGGTATATGACTCCCCTGGCCGTTCCTGAAGCAGCGGGGTTACCCTTGCTGGACCTGCCTGGGACTTGCCACTTGTCTTACTCATGCACTATGAGTAGGCCATTAGTATTAATGTCCGCAGAGGCAGTCCGTATAAAGAGAACAGAGCTATTAAGCAAAGTGACACAAAAGCAAGGTGCTACTGATCTGGCTAAAGGCACATGTTAAGTGCAATATCACAAAAAGTGCATAAAGGTCACATTGCGGCACCTAGAGAAGAATACACACAATGGGCATATGATACTTGAACGTGGCTTAACCTGTAAACTTGTTGGGAAAAACAGTGCAAAAACATTATGCATTTATTAGTGCAATCAATATTATCATAAGACGCTCAAATATGACGAGTCCTTTTACTTGAAGTGCTTTAAAATTGGAGACCTCTGGAAACAAATAAAAGTCACTTGTAATCCACAGGAAACAATAGAGTTAATTGTAATCCAATAGAAGGTAAATTTGTAATCCAAGGAACAGTATAAAACAGTAGATAAGAGCACATAAAATAGCAGCAAAAGTGAGAACCATAGTTCCATGAGGCTCTCAAGTAACCTGAGAAAGGGGATAAAACAATACAAACTTGGGTGTAAACAGTTGTTGAAGATGGGGGGAGTCCTTACAAGAGTGGCCATCCAGCTGAGGCTGTAACTAACGGCAACGGAGACAACAAAACTGGCCAACAGTCTCTCAGGACCAGTCCACACTGTGGCTCCCATAAGTCTTTATTTTAAGATTAAGAGGACATTTAGAGAAGGACTTCTGCGCTCCTGCCTTTGGTAACTCAACTTGGCAGCTGTAGTGGTGTGCTACTGCCCTCTAGTGGTGTCCTTTGGATTTGGCTGAGCAGTCAGCCTGGTGAACAGTGATGGTCAGTTCGCAGTGTTCGCCAGCAAACACATGCGGGCTGCCATCTTTAGTAAGGTAGACTCACCCGTCCGGCAATGCACAGGTAAGCCCTTACCTGTGCCTGTGCTGTGAGCCGGTCTGAAATCAAATGCGGTCACTGGGAGCAGGCAGTTCCGAGAACAGCCCGATGAAGGCCCCCGGGGGCTGTTCTTGGAACTGCCTGCTCCCGGTGACCGCATTTGATTTCAGACCGGCTCCCGGCACAGGCACAGGTAAGGGCTTACCTGTGCATCGCCTGACGGGTGAGTCTACCTTACTAAAGATGGCAGCCCGCATGTGTTCGCTGGCGAACACTGCGAACTGACCATCACTGCTGGTGAATGGTGCAGTGACCTGCTGCAGGCCGGAATCCCTTGCCAGTGCAGAGGTGGGCAAAACCTCCTGCTGAAGAGGCTCTGGAAGGCAAACTGGGGGTGCCTGTGGGAGCTTCCATGGCAAAACAGAAGGTTGCACCCTGGGATTAAATGTAAGGACAGAGTTATTAATCTGACCCACCCGTAGTGTTGGGGGTGTAGCCAGGTCAGGGATGAGTGGCTCTGGTTCAAGCTGGACTTGTTCCCTGAACTGCAACTTGCCATTTGGGGATTCCTGCAGGCATCTGACTCTACCCGCAGCACCTGGTTCTTCCTGCCAGACCTCTGGGGTTATAGCAGGGGATAGTGGCTTGGCCAGGAGGTTAACTCCTGCAGCAAATAGGCCTTGTACAGACCGCATCAGGGTGTACTCAACCTGGTCTCCAACATACAGGTTGTGTTGGGCCTGAGGCAAGTAGTTCCTCTTAACGGAGCGACAGCCCACAAACAGTTCCTCCCCACTGTGGCTATCTTGGAGGAACCCGACGCCTCTCTCTACTGAGAACCAGAGTACAGTTTCAGTGCGTATGGTAAGTTTGGGGTACCCCGGCCGGGGGTCATCCAGGACCTGTTTAACCCACTCTTCTACCGCCGTCTTATACTTCTACTGAATCTGAGCGTGGCAGGTAATCTTGAGGGGGACCTCGGGGTTGAGGTGACTTGGCCTTGGTTCGCTCTTCTTGGGCGGCGGAGTGGAATCTCCTGTCGCCTCCACCGCGCCAGCCGGCATGCAGAGGTGTCGGGGACCACCGGGTGCGGTGCAGGGGCAGCTACGGGCTGGACCGGGGCCTCAGGGAGCGGGATGGCTATGACCTGTTGTTCCGGCCGGATGGCCAGTTCCGGTGCCTCCTGCTGGTGCTCGGCGGTGGTCGCGGCTGTCTCTGGAGCTGGGACATCGGTCGCTGGAGGCGACGATGTAGTCTGCGATGCAAGCGCTTCCGGGGCCTGGACAGCTTTGCGACTGGTGGCTTCCACGGGAGCGGGCTTGTCACCGGCGGCCATCTTGTCCTCAGGGCTGGCGGCAATCTCGGTGTCAGCGGAGGAATCCACTGCCTCCGGGATCGTGGCAAGCGTCGAGGGGCTTCTCCTCTGTACCAATTGGGAGACCAGTATCTCCGGTAGGTGCTTTTCAAATACCGTTTCACCGTTGACGGTAATTTCTCCCCACTGTGGCTTTAAGGGACGTGCCATCTTCCTCTGCTGCTCGTTCAGGATCAGTACAGGAAGTGAGGGTGGAGCCCATGGGGAGGAGTCTTTACTCCCTTGGCTGACATTGCAAAGTTCTTGGTGGGCAGGCTTGAGTTTTCCCGCTTCTAGAGGGGTGTAGTTGGCATTTTTGCGAAAATTAGCGCTTGGAGTGCTTTCTGGCACCACAATAAGGGCAATAAAGTCAATTTTCAGGGCTTCAACACAGTTCTTAGGCCTTGTAGCAGTAATAGTCACACAATCTGATTGTTGTAGCAGGGATAGGCACACAATCCGATCCTGTTCGTGACGCCAAAAAAAATGCAATAGGCCAGGATACGGGTATTTAAAGTTCTGTATTTGTCGTGACGCCAATTGCAGTGTGCGCAGGGTACTACCCCAGGGCCCTTCCAAGGTGTTATAACGCACGTCCCAGATTAGGAATGCCAGAGTGGTGTAATGGCCTATAATGTCTCTATAGGGTGGTGATACTTGTGTCAACGGTGTCTCCTACCTGGGTACGGCTGGATTCCTGGCTCCTGGCTCACTTGCAATAAATTTTAGTGTAGTGATAGTAGGAGTAATAGTGGAATTTTGCTGAATAAACGATGTCCAGATCTTTGGATGAAGTTTAAATGTTTCTTTACTGAAGATAACTTGTATCCAAGCAGTATACAGCTTTGGTCTCTGGTCACAGCAGGTTTTAGCAATCATTGGCAGGAATAAATGCTTCTGCTTTAAATGTGAGCTTGCAGGATAAGTTGTCTGCTTGGTAGCTCTGTACAGGGAGTGCAGAAATATTAGGCAAGTTGTATTTTTGAGGATTAATTTTATTATTGAACAACAACCATGTTCTCAATGAACACAAAAAACTCATTAATATCAAAGCTGAATATTTTTGGAAGTAGTTTTTAGTTTGTTTTTAGTTTTAGCTATTTTAGGGGGATATCTGTGTGTGCAGGTGACTATTAATGTGCATAATTATTAGGCAACTTAACAAAAAACAAATATATACCCATTTCAATTATTTATTTTTACCAGTGAAACCAATATACCATCTCAACATTCACCAATATACATTTCTGACATTCAAAAACAAAACAAAAACAAATCAGTGACCAATATAGCCACCTTTCTTTGCAAGGACACTCAAAAGCCTGCCATCCATGGATTCTGTCAGTGTTTTGATCTGTTCACCATCAACATTGCGTGCAACAGCAACCACAGCCTCCCAGACACTGTTCAGAGAGGTGTACTGTTTTCCCTCCTTGTAAATCTCACATTTGATGATGGACCACAGGTTCTCAATGGGGTTCAGATCAGGTGAACAAGGAGGCCATGTCATTAGATTTTCTTCTTTTATACCCTTTCTTGCCAGCCACGCTGTGGAGTACTTGGTCGCGTGTGATGGAGCATTGTCCTGCATGAAAATCATGTTTTTCTTGAAGGATGCAGACTTCTTCCTGTACCACTGCTTGAAGAAGGTGTCTTCCAGAAACTGGCAGTAGGACTGGGAGTTGAGCTTGAGTCCATCCTCAACCCGAAAAGGCCCCACAAGCTCATCTTTGATGATACCAGCCCAAACCAATACTCCACCTCCACCTTGCTGGCGTCTGAGTCGGACTGGAGCTCTCTGCCCTTTACCAATCCAGCCACGGGCCCATCCATCTGGCCCATCAAGACTCACTCTCATTTCATCAGTCCATAAAACCTTAGAAAAATCAGTCTTGAGATATTTCTTGGCCCAGTCTTGACGTTTCAGCTTGTGTGTCTTGTTCAGTGGTGGTCGTCTTTCAGCCTTTCTTACCTTGGCCATGTCTCTGAGTATTGCACACCTTGTGCTTTTGGGCACTCCAGTGATGTTACAGCTCTGAAATATGGCCAAACTGGTGGCAAGTGGCATCTTGGCAGCTGCACGCTTGACTTTTCTCAGTTCATGGGCAGTTATTTTGCGCCTTGGTTTTTCCACACGCTTCTTGCGACCCTGTTGACTATTTTGAATGAAACGCTTGATTGTTCGATGATCACGCTTCAGAAGCTTTGCAATTTTAAGAGTGCTGCATCCCTCTGCAAGATATCTCACTATTTTTGACTTTTCTGAGCCTGTCAAGTCCTTCTTTTGACCCATTTTGCCAAAGGAAAGGAAGTTGCCTAATAATTATGCACACCTAATATAGGGTGTTGATGTCATTAGACCACACCCCTTCTCATTACAGAGATGCACATCACCAAATATGCTTAATTGGTAGTAGGCTTTCGAGCCTATACAGCTTGGAGTAAGACAACATGCATAAAGAGGATGATGTTGTCAAAATACTAATTTGCCTAATAATTCTGCACTCCCTGTAATTGTGACAGGAATTAATCTTCTGCACTTTTCTGTAGCTTCTGCTGTATGGGGACAGACTAGCTGTGGAGGAATGGCTTCTCCTAGGTCTCTGGACTTATCTCTCAGATGATTTCTCAGAGGATGCTTTTTTCCTGGAACTCTGGAGGTTGTAGTTTCTGCTCTCTTTCATCCAGCTGAGCTACAGGTGCTCAGGCTGGGTAATTGATCAAGTCTCAGCCGAGACAAGATCCTTGCTGTCTTCCCTATGCAGGGGTTCTCCTGAATGCTATCACACAACCTTCCCCAAGCAGGGGGGAGGCTACACTGACTCTAACCTCCTTCTCCACCCATGCTGCAGGATGTGGGAACAGCCCACTTCGCTCACAGAGGGGCAGCTAAGCTGGAATAATCCATTCCAGCCTAGATTCACTAAACTGGGACTTGTACCTTACCAATGCATTGCTGCCACCTGCTGCTGAACCTGGAAAATTACAATAACAATTGTATTTAACATGGTTTTAGATGCACATTTGTGAAGACATAATATAAATTACATCAGATGACAGTAAACAGGCCCTTAGAAGATAGTAGCGGGGTGTAGTAACACAACTCTGGGATGTTACATAAGCTGACAGATCGCCGAAGGGAGGGGGGGATTTGGGGGTGCTAGCAGACAGTTTGCTGACGGGGGGGAGGTTGCTAGCAGTCAGATCGCTTACCGGGGGGGAACGATGCTAGTCGTGTTGGGTCCGGCTAGGGGCGGATTAAGTGCATGTGAGGCCCGGGGCTGTCTACCCCACACGGGCCCCTCCCTCCATTTTAGTTAAGAAAAATTCTGTATGAAGAGGCTGCGGTGCTTCGTGAGCGTCACAGTCTCTACCTAGGCCATATGACATCATATTCATTGTTCATGTGGTCTAGGTGCAGCTCAATCCCATCTGAGTGATTGGGGCTGAGCTGCAATACCAAGCACAGTGCTATCAAATGGACAGAACTGTGCTTGGTAAGGCGCAAAGAGGCTGCAGTGCTTACTGGAACATCGCGGTCTCCTCAAACAGCTGATTGTCGGGGGTGCCAGGAGTCAGACCCCCACCAATCTCCTAACTCTCTGTGTACAGATGTCATAGATGTTACCTGCAGTCCTATGTAACACCCCACATAGCACAGTGAATTATTATGTTATGTGGGGTGTTACATAGGACTGCAGGGAACATCTACTACATTATCTGCACACAGAAAGTTAGCACTGTTATCTGGGCTGTTACATAGGACTGCAGGTGACATCTACAAATTAAAATCTTAGCCTGCTCTTCATATAGGAGAATACAGCACCACATACCTCTTACTTCCAGTGACATCTCCTGTCATGTAGACCTTCTCTTTCCTCTTCTCCTCCGTTTGACCCAGACCACCATGACAAATTCTTTCAGCCGCATCTCGTCTCTACAGAGTTTATTACACAGACACGTTAGATTTCTCATAATTGGGGTAATTTATCAATTCAAACTGGTGTAAAGTAGAACTGGCTTAGCTGCCCACAGCAACCAATCAGATTCCACCTTTCATTTTCCAAAGAAGCTGTCAAAAATGAAAGGTGGAATCTGATTGGTTGCTATGGGCTACTTAACCAGTTCTACTTTACACCAGTTTAATAAATTATCCCAAAGGTCCCTGTCTACTGCAGTTATAAGGTCCTCTAGAGGGCCCCCAGTAATAATAACACCCTATATTGTGCTCCAGGTAATAATACCTGTATAGTGTCCCCTAATAGTAATTTCCCCCACACAGCCCCCATATAGTAATTTCCCCCACACTGCCCCCATATAATAATTTCCCCCATGCTGCCCCATGAAGTAATTTTCCCCCACACTGCACTCCCATGAAATAATGTGCCCCCACACTGGCGCACATAAAGTAATTTGCCCCCACACTGCACCCCCATTAAGTAATTTGCCCCCTCACTGCACCCCTGAAGTAATTTGTCTCCACACTGCACCCCCTGAAGTAATTTGGCCCCACACTTCCCACCATGAAGAATTTGCCCCCACACGGCCCCCCATAAAGTAATTTGCCCCTACACTGCTCCCCATGAAGTAATTTGCCACCAAGTAATAATCTGCCCCCACTACCCCACATAAAGTGATTTGCCCCCATTTAATAAACTGCCCCCCTGAACTGATTTGCTACCACACTGCCCCATGTCCTCCTCTGCCCCCCCAAAAATGTCGCAAACAGAAAATAAAAAAATTAAAAAATTAAAAGCTAATACTTACCTGTGTCCGGCATGGTGAGGCAGGCGCACATTCTTCATTGTCCTGCGTCTCTCCCGACACAGGCACGCGATGACTTCATCACGCACGCCTGCGCTGGGATTTCACTACCGCATAGGCCTCAGACCTACTAGGCCTGAAGGCTATGGCGGTGATCGGCGGAGGGGCAGGGTACTATTTGCTCCCGTGCCCCGCCGCAGTATGTGGGTATTCGGGTCGGCGCTGGGCCCTCCAGGGATGCCTGGCCCAGGGCTACCGACCTGAACGCCCCTATTATAATCCGCCACTGGGTCACCCCGTCAGACTGGTGTCACCCGATGCAGCCCCCACCCGCCGCACCCCCTCGCAACGCCACTGGGCCAGCAGGTTACCTGTTTAAATAGGTCCTCTAGATGGGTCATGTGATGTGGCCAGCGTCACATGACCTATGTCCCGCACCTCAGTATAGCTGAGCACCGATTCATTGACATCGGCGCTCAGTTCCCCAGCTGCTCAATGTCTAAGGGATGGAGGACGCCGGCCACGCTGAGGAATCGTGCGCGGCCGGGTCCTCCCTGCCCCCTTGTCACCATGGAGAGGAGGACGCCAGCCGCGCCCCTTGCTCCGCCTCACTAGCGTGATGCTGGCGGCACTGCAGGTGAAGAGCGCGTCGCCGGCTCCCCGTTACACAGCCTAAGGCCCCCTGCACACAAACGTGTGCTTCCCGTTGCCCTATTGCGGACCGCATTTGTGGATCCGAAATACACGGGTGCCGTTCTGTGAGCATTCCGCATCACGGATGCGGACCCATTTACTTGAATGGGTCTGCAAATCCGGAGATACGGAATGGTGCGGAACGGAAGCACAAAACGGAACCCTACGGAAGCACTATGGAGTGCTTCTGTGGGGTTTCGTCCTGTACTTCCGTTCCGCAAAAAGATAGAACATGTCCTATCTTTTTGCGATCTGCTGCGGCTGCCCCACGGACTGTGTTTGTGCATTGCGGCCCACAGCACGACCATGTTCGTGTGCAGGGGGCCTAAGGCTAGGTTCACACCACATAGTTTTTAACCTGAAAATGATGGAGCTGATTTCAAGAGAAACCATCCAGGTGCTTTTTTGGTGTATTTCTTTTTTCAGCAGTACTTTTAGCTGTGCAAATGTCTACAAAATACATACCAAACAACCATATTTGGAATGTATTTTGGTGAAACCAGCTTCAAAGAAGCTTATTACCAGCTAATTATCAGCATATTAGTAACATAGTAACATAGTACATAAGGCCGAAAAAAGACATTTGTCCATCCAGTTCGGCCTGTTATCCTGCAAGTTGATCCAGAGGAAGGCAAAAAAAAAACCTGTGAGGTAGAAGCCAATTTTCCCCACTTTAGGGGAATAAAAAATTCCTTCCTGACTCCAATCAGGCAATCAGAATAACTCCCTGGATCAACGACCCCTCTCTAGTAGCTATAGCCTGTAATATTATTACGCTCCAGAAATACATCCAGGCCCCTCTTGAATTCCTTTATTGTACTCACCATCACCACCTCCTCAGGCAGAGAGTTCCATAGTCTCACTGCTCTTACCGTAAAGAATCCTTTTCTATGTTTGTGTACAAACTTTCTTTCCTCCAGACGCAGAGGATGTCCCCTCGTCACAGTCACAGTCCTGGGGATAAATAGATGATGGGATAGATCTCTGTACTGACCCCTGATATATTTATACATATTAATTAGATCTCCCCTCAGTCGTCTTTTTTCTAAAGTGAAAAACCCTAATTTTGATAATCTTTCAGGGTACTGTAGTTGCCCCATTCCAGTTATTACTTTAGTTGCCCTCCTCTGGACCCTCTCCAGCCCTGCTATGTCTGCCTTGTTTACAGGAGCCCAGAACTGTACACAGTACTCCATGTGTGGTCTGACTAGCGATTTGTAAAGTGGTAGGACTATGTTCTTATCACGGGCATCTATGCCTCTTCTGATGCAACCCATTATCTTGTTGGCCTTGGCAGCAGCTGCCTGACACTGTTTTTTTGCAGCTTAGTTTGCTGTTTATTAAAGTTCCTAGATCCTTTTCCATGTCAGTGTTACCGAGTGTTTTATCATTTAGTATGTACGGGTGACTTGCATTATTCCTACCCATGTGCATAACTTTACATTTGTCAGTGTTAAACCTCATCTGCCACTTATCTGCCCAAGCCTCCATTCTATCCAGATCCCTCTGTAGTAGTATACTGTCCTCATCAGTGTAAATTACTTTACACAGTTTAGTGTCATCTGCGAAAATTGATACTTTACTATGCAAGCCTTCTACAAGATCATTAATAAATATATTGAAGAGAATAGGGCCCAATACTGACCCCTGAGGTACCCCACTAGTAACAGTGACCCAATCTGAGTGTGTACCGTTAATAACCACCCTCTGTTTTCTATCATTGAGCCAGTTACTTACCCACATACAGACGTTTTCTCCCAGTCCGAGCATTCTCATTTTATATACTAACCTTTTATGTGGTACAGTGTCAAATGCTTTGGAGAAGTCCAGATATACGACATCCATTGATTCGCCGCTGTCAAGTCTAGAACTTACCTCCTCATAGAAACTGATTAAATTAGTTTGACATGACCGATCCCTCACGAAGCCATGCTGTTATGGCGTTATTTGCTTATTTCCGTTGAGATGCTCTAAGATAGCATCTCTCAGAAAATCTTCAAACAGTTTACCCACAACAGATGTTAAACTTACCGGCCTATAGTTTCCAGGCTCTGTTTTTGGACCCTTTTTGAATATTGGCACCACATTTGCCATGCGCCAATCCTGTGGAACATTCCCTGTTAGTATAGAGTCTGCAAATATCAGAAATAAGGGTCTGGCTATGACATTACTTAATTCCCTTAGGATACGGGGGTGTATGCCATCCAGTCCTGGCGATTTGTCTATTTTAATCTTTTTAAGTCGCTGATGTACTTCTTCCTGGGTCAGACAGGACACTTAATGGGGAATTTATTTTTACATTCTGCATGTCATCTGACAGTTTATTTTCCTCAGTGAATACACTGGAGAAAAAAAATATTTAACAGTTTTGCTTTCTCCTCGTCTCTCTATGTGACTCCCCCCTCATTACTCTTTAAAGGGCCGACACCTTCAGATTTATACTTTTTAACATTTATAGAATTGAAGAACATTTTAGGGTTAGTTTTACTCTCTTTGGCAATTAATCTCTCGATCTCTATTTTGGCCCCTTTTATTTGTTTTTTACATGTTCTATTTTTTTCCTTATAGTTTTTCAGTGCTTCCGTGCTACCCTGTTTTAGTGATTTATATGCTTTCTTTTTGTCATTTATTGCTGTTCTGTCAGGCCTATTGGTTAATACTAAGTCCAGTATGGCCGTCCCTCTAGTCGGGTCCTGAACCAGTTGGGAGAGGTAATTGTCTTTGGTTATTGCCAAGAACCTGTTTTTCTTATGAGATATACAAGTTTCAGTTTCCCAGTCTATATCTGGGTAGGTGAAGTCCCCCATAATATACACCTCATTATGATTTGCCACCTGGTCTATCTCGTTTAGTAGTAGATTTTCTGTGGACTCTGGTATATTAGGTGGTTTATAGTAAACTCCTATTAGTAATTTATTGTTGTTTTTAGCTCCATGTATCTCTACCCACAGTGACTCCACATGTTCATGTCCCTCACCTATATATTCACGGAGTGTGGGCTTTAGACAAGACTTTACATAAAGGCAAACCCCTCCCCCTCTCCGGTATATTGTAGTGCATAAAACTTGCATTGTATGTAACTAAATACTGTGTGTTGTTGCTGTGTGAACATACAGTCTTGCTTGAAAGTTTGTGAACCCTTCAGAATTTTCTATATTTCTTCATAAACTTGTACTAAAACTACATTTAGGAGATGCTCCAGCATATAGCAAAGGCATCTGACTGCAGAGACTATGTTGCAATCTTAGGGGTTAATAACTCATGTCTTCCTGCAGGGCTTGTTAATGGTTTAGCCCACAGGGGTGTTTATGTACCTCAGTTTAATAGCTGCTGCTTTACATGGGTTGCTGGCCCCTCCTTTCCCTCCCCTGTTAGCCATTCATGATGTCTGCTCCTGCCCCTCCCATCGAAGTAATAAAAAGGTGGGCTCAACTCATTTCTGCCTCTTTTCATCTGCACCTTCACCAGGAATTTTCTTTTCTTGGTGGGCCTTAGCCTTTAGCTAAGGTGTTTGCCAGATGTGATGTGTCCCTGGGTTCAAAGTCACTAGAATTCTTAGTAAACGAGCTAACGTTTTAAGTTTCTTTTGCTCATATATCTTTCTTTTCACAGTTACCATTTGGTTAAGTCACAGCTGGAGGTCGGTTGATATTGAATAATAAGAGCAGAGGAGAAGGCGGACTTGCACACTGTGGGTCTAGTGGTAGGCATATCACTTCTTATGCCTCATTCACACGTCAGTGTTTTGGTCAGTGATTTCCATCACTGATTGTGAGCCAAAACCAGGTGCGGGTCTTTCCCTTATACCTTATGGCTATGGAGGCTCCAATCCTTGTTTTAGTTCCCAATCACTGATCAAAACACTGATGTGTGAATGAGGCTTTACCCTCCTGGAAGTGGTTTTGCCTGTTTTAATAAATTTTGTGGTTTTGTAAGAACAAAAAAATAAAGCTGTGATCGACCCTCACTCCAACAAAACATGTTGCCTTGTGTCTTTATTTAGGTATTCTGGAAAACATCGGGTTGGGGTTGCCATTTAGTTCTCTGCAGTCAGTTTCAGACAAGTAGTAAAAGTAGGTAAATATAACCAAATCAAACAAGTCAAAAATATTCATATTATTGAGGAAAATTATACAAAATCATCTGTCTGTGTGTGGCAAAGCATGTGGATCTGGTGAAACCCCCTTGTGCGGAAATAACTGCAACTAAATGTTTCCAATAACTGTTGATTAGTCCTGCACATTGGCGTGGGTTTCCTCCCACTTCAGGTCCTTCCACAACATTTCTATTGGATTCTTCTTTAGCCATTCTTTGGCATAACGACTCTTGCGCTTAGGGTCATTGTCTTGCTGCAAGACGAACGTTCTCTTGAGATTCAGCTCGCAGACAGATGTCCTGACACTTTTCTTTAGAATTTGCGGGTATAATTCAGAATTCATTTTTCCATCAACGAATGCTAGCCATCCTGACTCAGATGCAACAAAACAGGCCTAACCCATGATACTACCACCACAGTGATTCACAGATGGGATGAAGATTTTATGTTGGAATGCAGTGTTTTTTGTTTCTCCAAAATAACATTTCTTATTTAACTTCTTCACTACATAGCCAATTTTCACCTTAAATCCCAGGCCGATTTTTGCAAATCTGACGTGTCACTTTATGTGGTGCTAACTTTGGAACGCTTTTACTTATCTAAGCCATTCTGACATTGCTTTCTAGTCACATATTGTACTTCATGACAGTGGTAAAATTCAGTGAAAATATTTCATTTTTATTTATAAAAAAAATACCAAATTTACCAATTTTTTTAAAAAATTAGCAAATTTACCAATTTCTATTTCTCTACTTTTGTAATAGATAGTAATACCTCCAAAAATAGTTATTAATTTACATGCCCCATATGTCTACTTTATGTTTGGATCATTTTAAAAATGACATTTTATTATTTTTGTGACATTAGAAGGCTTAGAAGTTTAGAAGCAAATCTTGAAATTTTTCAGAAAATTTCCAAAACCCAATTTTTAAGGACCAGTTCAGGCTTAAAGTCACTTTGTGGGCTTACATAATAGAAACCACCCATAAATGGCCCCATTTTAGAAACTACACCCCTCAAGGTATTCAAAACTTTTTTTACACACTTTGTTAACCCTTTAGGTGTTCAACAAGAATGAAAGGAAAATGGAGATGAAATTTCAGATTTTAACTTTTCTGGCAGATTTTCAATTTTAATCCATTTTTTCCAGTAACAAAGCAAGGGTTAACAGACAAATAAAACTCAATATTTATTACCTTGACTCTGTAGTAAAAAAAATAGCTGTTTCGGCACCGTTTTTATTTTTTGTTATTTACAATATTCATCTGATCATGTGATATTTTTATAGAGCAGGTTGTTACGGACGCGACAATACCAAATATGAATGTTTGTTTCAGTTTTACATAATACAGCATTTTTGCAAAAATTTTTTTTTAGTGTCTCCATACTCTGAAAGCCATATTTTTATTTTTATTTTTTATTGGGGGGGGGGGGGGGGATTACAAGTTTATGGAGAAGATCTAGACGACCACACTTTATGGTAATGCTCGGTTTTTTCTGTTTATCAAACTAGACAGTTCCTCGAATCTACAGATTTGATTCACTTTCACCAGCCACTCCTCATATGTTGGTGGGGATTGACTAAGCCAGTGCAGAGGGATCAGAGACTTAGGCCGAATGCACACAGCCGTGAGCGGTCCGTAGTATCACGGCCTGGCATCCTGCTGACAGCAGGAGCGCATGGCGTCATTGGTTGCTATAACGCCGTGCGCTTCATACAGTAATACACTCGTATAGATCATACCAGTGTATTACTGTAGTGCAGCGGCGGCATGAAGCGCACGGCGTCATAGCAACCAAAGACGCTGTGCTCTCCTGCTGTCCACGGCCGTGTGCATTCGGCCTTAGCAGCCGCCAATAAATGGGTGATTAGGTTATGTTTAGAAGGTCTATAACTCGGGCTACCTCTAGCCAGCAAGACTTGGTCAATTTTCAGGGTAAATGTGGCATTACAGACGAACTGGATCACTGTCTCAATTTTGTTCCAGAACGTGGTAATAAGAGGGCAGGTGAACCATATATTGGAGAGAGAGCCTACATGGACCCTGCATCTCCAACATTCTCTATCAGGCGAAAGGTTATGTGCGTGTAGGAACTCTGGCATTCTATACCAGCGAGTTAATAGTTTATAATGGCTTTCCTGTAGTCGAACACATGGGGAAAAGCCATGGGACGAGGTGAGGATTGCCCGTACCTCTTCATCTGATAGAGAAATGTTCAATTCTTTTTCCCATGAGGTAATAAAAGCTGGCTTTGACGCCTTAGTGGGGGAAAAGATCAGAGAATAGAGCCTACCCACCTTCCTCCATTGCGTTTATGAAGTGGAGAAGGCAGTTTCAAAGGGAGTTAACTTAACTAACAAGGTGTAGGATAACCTAGGCCTGCGCCCCTTCCATAAGAATCTTGAAAGGAGGGCCCTAACAGAGCTAAAGAAGGTTGCAGGCAAATGAATGGGTAACATTGCCAAAGTATGCAAGATCTTTGGGGTTATATACGTTTTTAGCAAGTTATTACGTCCCATCCACGAGATGTAAGGGAAGTCGTAGCTTTGTAAAATACATTTTAGCTCGGTTAAGGAGGAATAAAGTTAAGCTTATAAAGGTAAGGGTAGGTAGAGTGTTGTTTAGCCAAGGCCACGTCTCTAGCTGGTATTGAAACATTAAGTACTTTGGATTTTGTCACATTCACTTTAAAGTTGGACAACCTACCAAAGCCCTCGAGTAGGCTTGTGAGTAGTGGGAGATCGCTTACCAGGTTAGAGAGCAAAAACAACAAATCGTCTGTGAAGGCGACACATTTTAAGTGTGAGCGGCCAGTTTTGAAGCCTACCAGGGATGGATTCTGACGAATACTCTGGATTAATGTTTCTACCACTAAAATAAACAGGGAAGGGGAGAGTGGACAGCTCTGCCTCGTCGCATTCCTTATGTTGAAGGAAGGAGAGAGTGTGCCATTTACCTTAATCCTAGCATATGGATGTGAATAAAGGGTGAAAATGGCTGAAATCAATTCTGGAGAAAAATTAAATTTGTGGAGGGCGGCCCCTATGAAGGCCCAGTTGACTCGATCAAATGCTTTTTCAGCATCGATCCTCAATAGAGCCAGTGGTCTTTTATATTTCTGGGCTATATGTACAACATGGAGTAATTTGCACAAATTATCTTTTTCTTCTCTGTGTTTGACAAATCCTACTTGCTCCTTTCCAATGAGACATGGGAGCAATAGGTTGATACGTGTGGCTTGTATTTTGGCCCAAATCTTCAGATCTAAATTGAGGAGAGAGATGGGGCGATAGTTGCTACAGGATTGTGGATCCTTTCCCGCTTTATGTATAAATGTGATGTGATGTGCGCCTCTTGAGCTTGTGAGTAGAGGGTCCCCCCAGATAGTAAATAGTTACATAAAGCAACTAGATGCGGTAGTAAGATATCTTAACATTTTTTGTAATAAAGAAGGGGGAGTCCTGCGGAATACCAAACGCACTTCCTCCTCAGTCACTGGGGAGATCAAGGAGGCCGCCTCTTCTTGGACTATTGTGGGGAGTTGTAGTGAGGCTAGGAAAGAGTTGACCAGTTGCGGTTGAGAGTGGGAGACGTTTGAGGAGTTTGGTAGGTTGTACAAGTCTGTGTAACAGGACTGGCTATGTCAGAAGTTTGTGTAAGAATACGCCCTTCAGAGTCTTTTACCTTGTGGATGTATGTTCTGTCTCTTGATTTTTTAAATAAAGATGACATTAATTTACCTCCCTAAGGGTATAGCTTACGTTTAAAATATAGATACTGTTTCGATACTCTATGATCTAATATTAGTTTAAGTTGTTGTGTAAGGGAGAGCAATTCCTCGTGTCTACTCTGGAGAAAGGAGATTTTATTGTGAGACAGTTGATCGAGGATATGGTCTATCCTCCTTTGTTTCTCTCTCTTTTCCCTCGAACCCATAGCCACCAGTATACCCCTTATGTAGGCCTTGTGCGTCTCCCATAGTAAAGATGGAGACGTTTGAGGTGATGCATTGCTCTTAAAGAACCAATGCAGTTGCTGGTTAAACTTTTTGTGTTTAATCTCAGAATCTAGTAGCGATTAAGTCAATCTCCATATCCATTCTCCTCGAGGGAGCTGTGAAAATAAGCATTGTACTGAAGAGGGGGCATGGTCGGAGACCGTGATGGGGCCAATTTGGGCCGAGGAGAAAGAGAGAGAGCTGAGGTTGAAACAAAAATATAGTCCAAGCGCTGAAACGTGTTATGGGGAACAGAGTGAAAGGTGTAGTCTCTTTTGCCTGGGTTGCTCAGTCTCCATACATCTGCTAGATGCATGTCCTGTAATTTTGCTCTCAGTTTGTTTAGAAGCTTGGTGGGAGTCTGGGACCTAGTTGTGGACGAGTCAACCGAAGGGTCCAGGGTAAGATTGAGGTCTGTTCCCAATATTACAATCCCCTCTGCAAAAAGCTGCAGCGTATCTAAGGCTTTAAGCAGCCAAGGGATTTGACCTGTATTTGGCACATAAAAGTTAGCTAGCGTATACATCTGCAAACCTATCTTGCCCTTGACCAATAGGAGCCTCCCTTCTGTGTCTGTGAAGTATTGCTTAAGAATCAGAGGTACTGTCCTGTGAATTGCTATTGAGACACCTCTGGATGCTGTTGAAGAGTTATAGCTGTGGTACCATTGGGAGAAGGGTGAGCTTGGCAGCTTGGGAATGCAGTGAGATTTAAAGTGGGTTTCCTGTAAAAAGATGATATTAGTTTTCAATTTACGGAGCAAAAGAAAAATGTGGCTTCTTATGTTAGGTGAATTGAGACCTCTAACGTTGAAAGTAGTGATGGTATAATCCATTTGTGAAGGAAGGTGGGGACCACGGGGTGAACACGAGGTGAATAGTACAGTAGAGCCTAAGGGTAACAGGAGAGGTAGGGAGGGATGGGTAAGAAAGGTGAGGGTGAGGAGGAACTCTTATATTCTCAATCGTAATTGGAGAAGTAGTGTAAGAGATATATATTTGAGGCAAACAACACTAGTGTGTATAAGAGGAGGGTGGGGAAGCTGAGGGTGGAAGTATCAGCAAAGACAAAAACTGTCCTGATCAGCAGTATGTCTGCAGATATAGAAGGGAATGGACATGGTGCAGAAAATATGAAAAAACCTATGATGGCTAATGCAGTGTCATAGGCATGGCTTGATCAGAAGCCCATGCAAACGGGTGCTTGCCCCCTAGTTGGTGGATATGACTGGGCAAATCTCTTTGGGCCAGTGGAGCCCCACAGACCTATAATATGTGCAATTGCGCCTCGTGCACCCATATGCAAGGGACAGATTCGCATCATGCATTGATTCTGGGCAGCATAGAGACGGTAGCCGCTATCTAGTACGGGGCACCTCAGAGCAGTATAAAATATAAATCTTGGTGAGAAATAACAAACCAGAAAAAAACAAGAAAACAGTCGCAAGGTGTCACAAAGAGAGCCCTCATAACATATGCTAACATATTCTACATTAATAGGGCGGGTATATACGACCTTAATAACTTTAGGTGCGACTCGATCAACATCGTCCAGAAGCTGTACAGTCGCCCCTGTATGAAACTGGAGACAAGCGGCTCATAGCCCCCAGGGGGGCATAACAGATAAGGTCACAGCAGGACAACGAGCGACAGGGACACCACTCAAGTCGGACAGGGCCGTCCTTAATATTGATTGGACCCTGGGCAAGAATTTACTTGGGCCCCCTGGATCCTGCCTTCACACACCCTAGCATGCAATCACGCCCTCCACCACAACACACAGTGAATGGGTCCGCATCCGAGCTGCCAAAACGGCGGCTCAGATGCGGACCCAGACAACGGCCGTGTGCATGAGGCCTAACTACATGCAGTCTCAGGAGTGGTCCACACCAAACCCCTGCCTTGCAGCCTCACAGGAGTACAGGACCAGTATCTGCACACATTTGTATGGCATAATTGGGATGCACATCACACATGACATGACACAGGTCTTTACCAGGCTGCAGGCCAGCAGACACATTATTATTGCCACATGTGTCACATGCCACTACTGACTGTACAGCCATTCAGAGTTCAGACAGTTCACAGTTCCACTTCCTTCAGAAAAGTGAGCCTGCCGTGCACTCCAGCGACTTACAGATAGAGGCAGTGGCGTTGCTATGGCTGGTGTCACCCTTTGCTCAGGGGGGCCCTCATGGTGTGGTGTGGAATGGTCATTTTTACTAAGGAATATAGTTTAACCGTTTATGTGCAAAAGAGAAAAAAAGAGGTCACTAAGTCAGCTCCAATCAGATATCTGCACATAGACCAAGAGTCTTGGTCTATGTGCAGATATCTGATTGGAGTTGACTTCTCATTTTCTCTTTTGCACATAAATGGTTAAACTAGATTCCTTAGTGAAAATGACCAGTCCAGTCCACACCATGAGGGCCCCCCTGAGCAAAGATTAGTAAATGTGGCCGGTGGTGGCCCCAGGCCACAGTTCAGCAGCAGACAGAGAGAACCCAACCCAACCCCTTATGTCTCCTGGGGCCGTCTGTCTCTATAATAATCCCCACTAATTTATGAATGGATCTGGGGTTAATTATTAATTCGGTGACCTGACCGGTCTAAATTTCTAATATAAAATAAAGTCAATATGCGTGCTTTTTGCTTTACCTACCGAGTCCTCCCCTCCTGGCGCGGCAGTGGCAGGTCTGATCTGGCTGTGTAAGGTAAGGTGAGTAAGTCACTGGTAGTCTGGTCACGTGAGGCCATGACTCACCACCCAATACCTTTAGCTCCGGACCTGAGGTGGAGACTTAGTCCCTGCTGCTTGCTGCTCCGCCGTGGCACCACTCACCAGGCTGCGGTGAGTCACACACCCCCTTTTACCATGTGACGGCGGGGCGCCGACGTGCTTGCTAACTAAGCAGCGCAGTTGTAAGTTGTTCTGAAGACTGCTGCGCTGCTGCATAGTCAGGGGCGGGCTGGGCCGGGGGGCAGGGAGGCAATTGCCCCCCAGGCCGCCCGAAATAAACGGCCACTGGGCCGCGCGTCTTTAAAAAAAAAAAAAAATTATTTTATTCTTCAGGGCCGCACCGCCAATCATCACCACAGGCGGCGCGGCCCTGGATGTCATTGCGGCCGTGCTGTGGGGCAGGGGAGGGAGAGGCGTGTCCCTCCCCTGTTCTTCTGATAGGCCGCAGGCACTAATGCCTGCAGCCTATCAGAGGCCGGCTCAGGCAGAGCAATGACGTCATTATCATTGCGACACCTGAGTCGGGCAGCACACAGCAGAGACACAGGCCAGAAGAGGCTGCATCGCTGCTGATGGAGGTAAGTATTAGTATTGTTTTTTTTTTCTTCTTTGCGGGGGCTGGCACTATGGGGGGGGGATCTGGCACTATAAGGGGGGCTGGCACTATGGGGGGGATCTGACACTATGGGGGGGGGGATCTGGCACTTTGGGGGAGCTAGCACTATGGGGGGGGCACTATAGGGGGAGCTGGCACTATAGGGATGGCTGGAACTATGGGGGAGCTGGAACTATGGGGGGCTGGCACTATAGGGGGAGCTGGCACTATGGGGGGGCTGGCACTATGGGGGAGGAGCTGGCACTATGGGGGGGCTCTGGCACTATGGGGGATTTGGCACTATGGGGGGGAATCTGGCACTTTGGGGGAGCTAGCACTATGGGGGGGCACTATAGGGGGAGCTGGCACTAGTATATGGGGGGGCTGGCACTATGGGGGGGCTGGCACTATGGGGGACTGACACTATGGGGGGGCTGACACTATAAGGGGGCTTGCACTATAAGGGGGCTGGCAGCCTGGCACTATGGGGTAGGAGCTGGCACTATGGGGGAGCTGGCACTATGGGGGAGCTGGCACTATGGGCGAAGTGGCACTATGGGGGGGCTGCCACTATGGGGGGCTTGGCACTATGGGGGGCTTGTACTATGGGGGGGGGAGCTGGCACTATGGGGGCATTTCTTGCTGGCACATTATGGGGGGGCACCATGGGGGAGAGGAGCACTATGGGGGTATCTGGGGGCTCTAAAGGGGCTTTTTTTTAATTATTGGCACATTCTGGGGGGGCACTATAGGGGAGAGCAGCACTATGGGGCATCTGGGGTTACTATAGGGGCATTATTTGGGGGCACTATGGGGAAGTGGGGGCTCTAAAGGGGCCTTTTGTATTGGAACATTATGGGGGGCACTATGGCATTTGGTAGCACTAAGGGGGCATTTTTTACTGGCACATTATGGCAGGCACTATAAGGGAGAGCGGCACTATGGGGCATTATTTGGGGGCACTATGGGGGAGTGGAGCACTATTGGGGCATATGGTGGCACTAAGAAGGGGAATTTTTTTACTGGCACATTGTGGGGGAGAGGAGCACTATAGGGGCATCTGCTGGGGGTACTAAGGGGCATTTTTTTACTGGCATATTATGGGGGACACTATGGGGAAGGGGGAGAGGAGCAGTATGAGTGCATTTACTGGGGCACTATATAGGGGTATTTTATACTGGCATACATTATGGGGACATTAGCTCAACTGCGGGCACTAAGCGGGGTTATTTCATGTACTGTCATATTATAGGGAGAATTAGTACTATGGTATTATGGGGAGCTTTACTACTACTGGGGGGCTATGAGGAACATGATTACTAGGGCACCATAGGGGCATTATTACTACTAAGTGAGCTCTGGCAGAGAATTATTTCTATTGGTGGGATTTTGGGGGGCACTGTTACTTTGGGGGCACCCTAGCACAGTATCAGCTTAGCACTATTATTTTTGGGGGACATTATCTTTATACTATTAGTGTCTGAGCGCAGTTATTTTTTAGAGCACTGTGTGCCAATAATTGTTTAAGGGGGCACTATCTGTGTGGTAGTAGTATTCCCAGGGGTACTGTTTCTGCAGTATAGTATTGGGGGCACAGCGGGTACAGTATTGGGGGCACTATCTGTGTGGTAGTAGTATTCCCAGGGGTACTGTTTCTGCAGTATAGTATTGGGGGCACAGCGGGTACAGTATTGGGGGCACTATCTGTGTGGTAGTAGTATTCCCAGGGGTACTGTTTCTGCAGTATAGTATTGGGGGTGGCAGGAAACTAATGTCTGTTTGTTAATCTCTGCAGAGACGGGAGATGGCTGAAAAATCATCATGGCGGTCTGGTCTGAATGGAGAAGATGAGGAAAAAGAACGTCTACAACAAAGGTGACATTAGATGTAAGAGGTATGTGGTGCTATGTAGGAGAGGAGATGCTCCGGCTCCTCCCCCTGCCATTTGCAGAAGGATGATTCAGAGCTGGGTGAGGATGACGAAAGGGGGCAGTAGGCCACGGGCGGGTGGCAGATGGTGGGGGGAACCACAAGCCTTAAGCAGGATCAGGGGAGGGAGGAGAACGGAGGAGCTTCCTGGCTGTAGCTTGTTATATAAGCAGGCAGTGCAGCCGGGACAGGTCCTCCCCTCTTCGTATGATGTGTAGACAGGCCTGAACTATAGAATGTCAGCTGTACAGTGTGTGTTGGGAGTGGCCTATTAAATGTAGGAGGGGCTTTTAATAATGAGCGGGGCTAAAAAATGGGCCACTTGACTGGATTTGCCCCCCAGGACTAAGGCTGCCAGCCCTCCCCTGTGCATAGTGAATAGGAGTCGCGAGTCGGGACTCGGGAAACGGAGCTCCCTTGGGCCCCCAGGAGCAACTGGCCTCGGGGCAGCTGCCCCTTTTGACCTGCGGCAAAGACGGCCCTGAAGTCGGATCAGGTGAGTCTTGTGGAACTTTCAGACCCTGTTTTCCAGACCCTGTCTTGGATGTTTGTGCCTAGTTGCTGAGTGCCCCTTTACAATGCATCACAATACTTCTGTATTGTGCTGCATTGGCTGTAAGTGTATTGCACACTGTAATACACTTCAGCAAGCTTGCCTGTGAGATCCAGGGGGCTGGATCTCACAGGCTGTCACGGAAGGCATCCACAATGCCTAAGGAAGGCATCGGACTGCCATCGGGTCCCCGTCACAGTAGCGCGGGGACCCGATGGCCACCCCGCACCCGGCAGGATCCGGCACGTGCCATGGTCAGCACTGACCGCGGCAGTGCGAGGGTTAATGTGCCAGCAGCAGTGCAAGGGTTAATGTGCTGTTATCTGCGTTTTCACAGATGCCGGCGCATACAGCAGGGGTCCGGCTATCAGTGACTGCCGGACCCCTGCCTACCAAAAGAAGGAGGAGGAAACCGTCTCTTACCCACCCCCACCCACCATTTGACCCATAAGGCTGAAACAGCACCTGGTTCTCTTGACTTAGCATAACCCCCCTAGGAATTCAGTGCAACCATTATATCAAGATATATTTCCCCCCATTAACTCTCTGGCCTCTTGAGGAGAGTAAAAAAAACATGTTTTCCCTTCCCACTCCACCCTTAATTTTGCAGGAAATATCATAGAGTATTGCACCCCCTTCAAACGAAGTTCTTTTTTCACATCAGTAAATCTACTCCTTTCCTTCTGAGTCTCTCTCGCATAATCAGAAAATAACATCACCGGGGTTCCTTTGCAATCTAGCTTTTCTTTCTTCCTTGCCATGCGTGGAATTTCATCTTTGTCCCTCGATGTTAAAAATTTAACCAATAATGTTCTGGGTCTCTCACCTGGGGGAGGAGCTCTTGTGCCTGTTCTATAAAGTCCTTTATCTGGACACATCCTGACCAAACAATTCCTTAATCCATTCCTGCACAAAGAGGGCACCATCTTTACCTTCCACCCCCTCCAGGAAACCCATACACTTTATGTTGGCTCTTCTAGATCTATTTTCCATATCAAGCAACTTGACTTTGATTTGTTTATTTTCATTCCTCATTTCCGTAATCTCTCTATCGATTTCCTGCGCTAAATCCTCTACATCTGAAACCCTTTTCTTGGCCTCTTCTAGTCTCAGTTCTTATACTTACGGTATGTAGATCTGCACAAAGGAGCCCCAAATTTTCTTTTATATTGGCCACTTGAAGAGAGAGATCTGATATTGCAAAATTACACTTTCTTATCTCTAAAAATATATCCTGCAAGCTGGGCAATTGAGCATCCTCTACTTTTCTACCATCAGCCTCTATTGAGGTCTCTCTTGAGCCACTCTCTTCATACATGGAGTTTGACATTTTTGAGAGGTTTGAGAAACTAGCTGGATTAAAAATAAATTGGGACAAGTCGGCCTGTATTCCTTTAGATCCACTATAAGACTTTTTACCAGGGCCTCTGTGGATTAAAAAGGCAGGAGAAAATATAAAATATCTTGGTATCAAAATATCAGTAAACCCATACGATTATATAAACTTAAAATTTGACACCTTTAATAAGTAAGGTAAGAGACAATATTCAGGCATGGAAGAAATTTCCCTTATCAATGGCAGGTAGAATATCTTTGATTAAAATGCGTTTATTACCAATGATTAATTATTTAATATGGAATGCCCTGATAGAGATCCCCAAAAAGATTTTTAAAACTCTAGAGAATTTACTCAGTGAACTAATTTGGAGGGGACATAAGCCCGGAATGAGATTACAATTTCACAACTCCCAGAAAGTGAAGGAGGATTGTCTGTTCCAGATCTGAAGACGTATTTTTTTGGCAGGTCAGCTCAGAAATTGTTTGGATTGGGGGAAAACTCAAGACTGTAGGGCAATTTTGAGCTCAGTGGATAAAATATGTTAAAGACTGGGATATGTCAAGTATTAGAAACAGGTATCCATTTATGAGAATATACCAAGGGATCAATAACAATGTTATTGATGTATAAAACCTGGTTAAAAGTTCGAAATCCATGGGATGATCTTGAGATACATGAGGAAACCCTTTTATGGAATAACGTACACCTGAAACCACTAATGGCAATTGAAAAAATGCCCTGGCAGAAGTATGGGATCTATAAGATGGGACAGATTTGGAAAAACGGAAGCCTAATAGGGTTTCAAGAACTTAAAGAAAGATATGGAGTTTCCGATAAGGAATATTTTTATTATATGCAATTGAGTTCCGCGATACGAGGATGTTTAAAGGATTGTACCGCTATCCCAAAATTTCCGATGCCATTAAAGAAAATCACGGCAATGACAAAAGGGAAAAGAAGGATTGCCGCCATTTATAATAACATACTATATTAAGGAAAGAACAAAATGGGAGTTAGGGTGAATATGCATAAATGGGGGGAATCGGTTGGCCGTGAAGAATGGAGAAGGATCTTCTTGGAGATGAAGAAAATGTCATCAAATCTAGCTCATAAACTGATCCAATTCTTCGTAGTCCACAGATTGTACTATTCCCCAGCTAAATTAATTAATTTTTTTAAAGATAAGGTTTTTTAAATGCAATTTAAAAAACCAAGAGGTAGGAGTGGATGATATCATACTATGGAATTGTGTTCCTATTTAAAAATTTGGGCGGGAGGTAATTGCTCAAATCTTCTCCATCAAATAAAAATTTCTGCCACTATTGAAAAGTGTGTACTAGGCAATATGTGGGATCTTGGGAACTCAATTAAACAGGAGATAGTAGCTAAATTACTGTTCCAAGCTAGAAGGTGTATTGTGAAGAGTTGGTTAGAAAGTATGGCTCCTACTATTAAGATGTGGGAAAGGCTGGTTAAATGTTCTATAGCATGTGAAAGAATTTATATTAATGGAAAAAAAGAGTGAAATTTGACAGGAATTGGGAAAAATGGTTACTAGGAGTGGACTGTTAGGCGGATACGGAGGGGGGAGGGAGTGAAGGCCCCCTTAAAGGAGAAGAGAGCAGGAGAGTGAAGAAAAGGAAAAATAATAAATGTGTTTTTTTTTTTTATATATATATATTTTTCCCTTGCCTCTCTGTCATTACAGAGGGGCAGGGGAATGGAAGGAAGCAGGACGAGGAAATCTGAGGTTTATGGGAGGAGAGGGGGTGGGAGGGGGATGAATTTACAGATGTAATAGTATATTACAGGAAATAAATTGAAGAAAAAGAAAATTGTTTTCTAATATATTTGGAATGTTATGGACATTATATTGCTTTTGACTTCGATTTGCAATATTTTGTATGGTTTATCTATGAAAAGAAAAAAATAATAATTAAAAAAAAACTTGGAAGTTGAAGGAATAATTGAGTCCAGTCTTGTAGTAACATTGAACACAGCTTTACTTGGCATAAACGGTAATCCAAACAGTTTCCAAACATTATCTTGGTCATCAGCAGGTATTGGCTTCACTTTGGCAGGCAAACACTTCTGCAACAATCAGAGCTCTGCTATGCTGTAGCTTTCTCAGCTTTGCTATGCTGGCTGGAGTAAATAGGAACTTTTCCTCTTCTGCTGGAACTTAGCTTAGCTGTCTGTAGTCTGTCTCTTACTTTAATCCTAGGAACTTCTTCCTGGCTTCAAGCATACTTAGTTTGACTTGTAGGCAATGCAAGCCCAGGAGGGGACAAGCAACTACGTAAAACTTTTGCAGGCAGGGCCCGCGGGCCCAGCAGAGCAGGCAGTGCTCTGCTGGCCAACACACAACCTTCCCCTAAGGAAGGGTAAGCCAGACTACACACTAACTACCTAACTCCTCCCTCTCTAGAGAGGGCTGGAAGGGAACTAGAAGGTTCCTCTCCAGAGACACTAACACTGCTAATGTTGAACCAGGCACATTACACTTAAACATTGGTTAGAAAGGAAATACATATACACACATTGCAGGAAATTACATTAAATATAGAAGATGATACATGATGCACCAATAAAGACAGTGGAGTCCAAAAGAGGTGGTAATGCCCCTCTAGGTCACTACACTTCTCAGCATAGACTTTGGGGGTAATTTATCATTCTGAAATACTCCTAAATTAGACGTATTTCAGGCGCAGATGTGCGGCGTGAATGGGGAAGGGGACAGGCTGGCAGGCCCATCTCATTTACCAATTTCTTTGCATGTTTCAGGTGCAGAAAAAGGTCTAAATGTAAACCAGCAGGGAAGCTGTCTTACAATTGGAACTGGTGCTGGATGCGCCGAAGTCATGGAGAGGCCTCTTCATAACTTTGGTGGAAGCCGGCTTAGGGCTTTATTAATACCGGTGTCTAAAACACTGGTCTTAATAAATGTGCCCCTTTATATTTTAAGTACTGTTGATTTGAGCCTATAAGTAAATATTTTATGCAACCCTAATAATGAAGCCCAAGATCTCACATGACTCTGGAAAAAATAGTTCAAGGAAGGGCCGGACTAGCGCTGCAAGCCTAGGGGGAGGCCCGCATGACTGGGTTTGGAGTGAGTGGACAGCTAGGAGAAGGAAGGGTTAAAGTCAAGGGTAGGGATAGGTTGGCTTGGGGTGGAGAAGGTGGACTTTAAAGGGGAGCAGAAACGCAGGCCATTTTGGTTAACCTCCATGTGAAATTAATCCAGCTATGCTTATATTGTGGTTACCCTGCAGTGTTTTGCCCCAATTCCTTATCTGCGGTTCCACAGCAGCTGAACACCAGGGGCTGGTTTGGTTACAGGCTCAGTTGCAGGGCCTGCTGCCAGGATCTGGGTAAGCAGCTGCTGAAGTTTCCCCACCACACCGGCCACGAAAGTACAGGCCTCCTCCAATGCCCCTCAGCCCTAAAGTGACCCTGCGGGTTCAGCAGTAAGTTAGCCCCTCTAAAGAACCTCTGGTTCGGTCCGAAGCCAGGACTGCTGCTTTCCGCCAATTCTGAGTTGGAAGGAATCTTTCATGCAGGTGGGACGCTGAAGGGTTGCCGCTCCCTCCACTCTCGGAGCTCTGACGGCTGGATATTGGGACATGATTTGGAGGGCCTGCCTGGCTTGGGAGTGTTGTGGCGGTGTCACTCCTTGACCGACACAGTTCTCAAATTGAGGCCTTGGTACCTAATGTGCAGCTCTGGCAGCTGACGGCTATCCCCACCCTCTCTGTACTTGGTGCTCCTACTACTGCTCCCAGTGTGGTCTTTTTTATTTTTTGATTAGCAAAGACGACGCGTTTCGGGGTACGCAGACCCCTTTATCAAGTCTAAAAAGAACAACACAAAATTTGATGGTATAATATGTATAAAAATACAATTAAAAATGAAAATGAGTGTAAATATATATATAAAAATATAAAAATATGAATGAACGGGTCCATAAGTATAAATGGACGAATCAGTGGGTAAAATAATTTTGTTTGGTTAAAACAAAGACGAGAAAGTTGTATATGCATAAATATAAATATAAATAAATATAAGCTTGCGTATAGAGCGTATAAAATGATATAATAATAATAAGGGATAAATGAATAAATACATATATGCAAACGGATGTGAATTTCTTCAAATCTGAGCAGGTGTATGTGGTGCTGGGTAGTTCTATTTGGTCTGAGTTTCGACTAGGGATGATTAATGCATAGAAAAAGAGTTTTTTCAAAAGACAAATGTATTTCTGGATGGGTATGTGAGTATGTCAGAGATACTGTGTATGGGTCATATATTGTATAATAAGTACCTGTATCCTTGTCACCGTAGGCTAATTGGAGGTCACTCTTGTTGGAGATCCCTTATTTGGGGGGTGTACGGCGGTCCGCACTGCTGTGATGGGTGATAAAGTGATGTTTAGTAGGGTGGCGTTTACATATAGAGATGGGAGGGACAGAATCAGCAAGGGGTTCCTGTATAGAAGAGGGTGGATGAGAGAATGTAATTCTACTGGTTGGGCTATGTTTCATGGTTGGTTAGATGGTTCAGGTGGGAATTAGTTGCTGGGGGACGTGGATGGGTGGCAGGTGTGGGGAGAGTCACTGTGGGTGATATAAGGCATGGATCCGGGTTTGATGCAGAATGCAGATAGGCACTGGGCAGTGAATGGTAAACAGTGATGGTATGTTTGGGATGTGGGGGGTGGCAGTGGTTGCTGGGTGGCGGTGACGTGATATATAGAGATGGAAGGGACAGGATCAGCAAGAGGTTCCTATACAGTGAAGGGTTGGTGAGAGAAAGTGATTCTACTGGTTGGGCTGTGTAGCATGGTATGTATGATGGTTCAGGTGGGAGTTGTTAGCTGGGGGGCGTGAATGGGTAGCAGGTTGGGGAGAGTAACTGTGAGTGATACAAGGCTAGGATCCGGGCTGGGTGCAGATTGCAATAGGCAATGAGCAGTGGACAATGATGTGGGGGATGTGGGGGAAGACTGGAACAATTACCTCTTAGAATTTGCCCGTGGCATGATCACACGCCTAGTAACAAAAAGAGAATCCCTCTGCCACAACCTCAAAGACACAATACAAATACACACCAAACTACTTCTAACACACAAATCTCACACAGACTACATCAGACTAAACAGACAGACCACAGGTAGACTAATACAACATGAGCGTGAACTCATTGAGAAAAAAACAGCCAAACTCAAAAGAGATAGAACCAACTTCCAGAACAATAATATCCACTTCTGGTCCAAAAACACGGACCCAACCAATATGCCAAACCAAGATCCACCCAACACACACTTGCCAGCCAAGCACCACACTCAAACACATCACACACAGAATCACCCACATACATTCCAAAAAGCACCATCCAAACAGCAACCCGGCATGTTCTTTCGCAAAACAAACACACACCACCATCACCAACCCACAACCAAACCCACCCACAATCCGCATACCATCACCTCATCCCCCAGTCCCCACCCAACCCCACACCGAGAGTCACCTCCAGCTGGGTATCAGCCCAACCGAGACCTACACCATTCAATTCTTCCTATAACACCCCCAAACCCCAACACACGCATGACCAAACCACACTCCTTCACCATCCATCCAGATACCCACTCTGGTACCCCCATTTTCTTCACCCCACCATCCATACCTCAACACAGCAATCACACCTCCGTCTCACCGTTGGAACTCCCAGAGGGATGTCCACTCAACCTGCCCCCCACTTCATTTGGTCCCACCAAACCTTCACCACCTCCAAACAGATTAGACTCCTCTGCCTATGAGGACTCACTACTCACAGTTCATAATGACAGCAATCTGGACAACCCTCCTGTATCCCCCATCACACTAACATCGCATCAGTCTCTTTTTTACCGCTTCCGGGGACCCTGACCCCACAAACAACTTATGTCCTCAAACACCCATCAGGGAAGACCTCTACAATAACAGATTTCTTCAAAACAAAAACAGCACCAACCCAAAAAGGGACCAAAAGAAAAAATGCAGACGAGGACGGAGAGGAGGAGGAACCATCAGACGTCTCACCAAAAACAAAGGAACCAAAGAAAACCCCCCAGAACAAACACAGTCCGAAACGGAACAAAACTGTACAACTGTGAAAATTTTTAATCTCTCTGGATATGACCTCACACAAGCACAGATCACCTTACTCAAAAGAGGGCTAACCTTTTGCCCAACAGAAAAGTTCAACGAATTTGAATTATTCGTTGATCTTAATGCATTTATTCGTAAAATCACACTACAGCGACATTTCGCTATTCGAGCTGAACAACCCACAGCGAGAAAAGAAGACCCCCCACAGGACCCAAGCTTGGATATCACTCTACACACTGAACTCAAACCAAAATCCACTTTCAATCCCATTTACCATAGAGGCAACCACATAAATACATTTTTTTCCCTCGTTTCCAAAGACGTCAGAACCATCAACAAAAACACCAGCACCAAACCGAACCTCACTAAGAAAGAAAAAGACGCTCTGAAAGTACTAAGCACTAACGATAACATCATAATAAGGAGTGCGGACAAAGGAGGCGGAATTGTACTGCAAAAGAAATCTGACTACATCAAAGAAGCACACAGGATCCTGGAAGACACCTCTTATTACAAACCCCTCACCTTTAACCCTCTCACCGAGGAGATAAAGGAACTCGGAACACTATTAAAACAAGCTGAAGACAACCATGTACTAAACAAAAAAGAAAGGGAATTCATCACCATTGATCACCCAACCACAGCAACATTTTACCACTTACCAAAAGTCCACAAAAACATCAAAAACCCGCCAGGAAGACACATCATATCAGGGATCAACTCCCTGACTAGTAACCTCTCACACTACGTCGACCTTTTCTTACAGAAGCATGTCACTAACCTCCGTTCTCACCTTAGAGATTCCGCCCAACTTATTTCCTTACTAAAGGATATCAAATGGAACCCCTCGTACCGCTGGATGACACTAGACGTAGCATCCCTATACTCAAACATTCCGCACGAAGCAGGTATCACTACATCTCAATATTACCTAGATACGGATAACCAACTCTCTTCAGAACATAAGACATTTATCACAGACGCCATCCGTTTCATCCTAACCCACAATGTGTTCAACTTCGAAAACTGTCTGTATAAACAGCAGAAGGGGACCGCTATGGGGACGCGTTTCGCGCCGAGTTACGCTAACCTCTACATGGGACGTTTTGAAGAACAACTAATCTACAATAATCACAACTGGAATGACATGATCATCTTCTACAAACGATACATCGACGACCTCATCATAATCTGGGGAGGAAGCAATAAAGAGGCAGAAGCATTCATTACACACCTCAACACCAACACCTGGAACCTCACCTTCACAGCCAACATCTCAACCACTTCAATCGAATACCTGGATCTACTCCTATTCCCCTGCAATGAAAATATCCAAACCAAAACCTTCTTCAAAAAAGTGGACGGAAACAACTATCTGGACTTTAGGAGCGCGCACTACAGAAAATGGAAGAACAACATTCCATACAGCCAATTTAAACGAATAAGGAGGAACTATTCTACCAAAGAGGACTTCATTACCCAAAGCAAGATCCTACAGAACAGATTTATGAACAAAGGATACCCGAGTAAGATCGTTGAGAACGCTTTCTCCCGGGCAAACAACCTAAGCCAAGACGAATGCCTGATGATCAAAACCAAACCAAAAGAAACAGAAACTACAAATCCGTACAAAACATCACTGATCACCACCTACAACACTAACCACGAAACCCTAAGGAAGATCCTGATGAAACACTGGCACATTTTAACTAATGATCCATACCTCAAACCCAACATACCACAGAGACCACAAATCACATTCAGAAAAGCAAAGTCGCTAAAAAACATCCTGGCCCCAAGCAAACTGAAAAAGAAAAAAACAGCCTCACTCAATACTATCAGTGGGACCCCTGCCCCTGTTGGCAGCTTCAGATGTGGCCACACTCTGTGTAAATGCTGTACCAACATTTCTAACAAAACACAGACCTTTAGGAGCAAAACTACTGGTGAAGACTTCAAAATAAACAATTTCATCAACTGTGCAACATCATACGTGATTTACTTATTGGAGTGCGATTGCGGTTTACAGTACGTTGGCAGGACAATCCAAGCCCTAAGGGAACGTATCAACAAACATAGATCCAACATCACCAAGGGATACCTAAAACATAGCGTCTCCAGACACTTCCTGGCTACTCACAACCAGGACCCCTCCAAACTATCCATCACCCCCATAGAACACATTGAGGCCCATTGTCCAGACAGATACAGGACCCTCCAAAGACGCGAGATGTTTTGGATATTCAAGCTCCACACACTTGAACCCAATGGACTAAACGAGAGCATAGAAACAGTGTTTTTAGTACCCACGCTGTCATGTCCCACCCCGCCCCCCTCAACTCCAGTTCCACACTCTCCCACGCCTCCATAACACAACAAGACACTCGGTCTGACCCCAGGACCCACCGTCCCGCTGACACTCGGCCCCTCATCCAACTTCCTTCCCAGCGGGACCCTCCATCCGGACTTCCAGTCCACCCTGCACACTGCCCCCCCACACCAACCAATTGGTCTGCGTCCCCATCCCCGTTCCAGTTACTCCAACACCTCCAGGCAATACCCCAATACGCCCATCACACCACACATTTTATCCACATCCACACCCCTATACCTCCCCTCCACACCCTACAGCACCCACCACTACCCCCAGCCATCCTCCTTACACAAGTCCCCTCCCACCACTCCAGAACCCCCCAAATCAAGCCAGTCCCCCCTCATCCACCCATGCCAGTCCCCCTTCATTGGCCAGCCCACACCATTCATCCACCCTCTGCCAAAACATCGCAACAGCAGTCACCACTGCATCGGCCGCCCAGCATCACCAGCTATGGGACCGCCCCCCCCCATCACGCCCACCTCTGGCCGCCCAGTCACACAGACTCCTACCCCCACCCACCGATACACTAGCCGAATTTCCCCCCCCCCCCTCCCCCAGTACATATACACACCCCAACATCGGCATCCACCAGCCCCTCACACGGCAGGCCAAACACCCATTCCACAGTCCGAACAACCCGGCTGCGTCCCTAGCAACATGCCCCGCTCCTCCCATGTCCTCCACGCCCGCCCCCACCACCGGCTCCTATGGACCTCAGCCACACCCCCTCCAGCCCGCTGTTGCACCGCAACGCCGCCCCGCCCACCACCACAACACATACCCAGGCACTCAGGTCCGGCTCCCCATCACGCCCACCGCTCCGCCCACCGTGCCAAGCCCCGCCCCCCGCTCCAGCGAACACAGTCCTTCCTCCACCAACAGTGATCACCGCCTACCCCCTACCACACACGCCCCGGCCACGCCCCCACCCCCGCCCTCATAACCCCTGGATAGAGCGCGCTTCTGCACACCACTGGCTACACGTGCAGAAGCGCTACCACTGGAGGACACTCACCGGCCGCATCACCAAGGTAACCACTACTATCCCCCACATCATTGTCCACTGCTTATTGCCTATTGCAATCTGCACCCAGCCCGGATCCTAGCCTTGTATCACTCACAGTTACTCTCCCCAACCTGCTACCCATTCACGCCCCCCAGCTAACAACTCCCACCTGAACCATCATACATACCATGCTACACAGCCCAACCAGTAGAATCACTTTCTCTCACCAACCCTTCACTGTATAGGAGCCTCTTGCTGATCCTGTCCCTTCCATCTCTATATATCACGTCACCGCCACCCAGCAACCACTGCCACCCCCCACATCCCAAACATACCATCACTGTTCACCATTCACTGCCCAGTGCCTATCTGCATTCTGCATCAAACCCGGATCCATGCCTTATATCACCCACAGTGACTCTCCCCACACCTGCCACCCATCCACGCCCCCCAGCAACTAATTCCCACCTGAACCATCTAACCAACCATGAAACATAGCCCAACCAGTAGAATTACATTCTCTCATCCACCCTCTTCTATACAGGAACCCCTTGCTGATTCTGTCCCTCCCATCTCTATATGTAAACGCCACCCTACTAAACATCACTTTATCACCCATCACAGCAGTGCGGACCGCCGTACACCCCCCAAATAAGGGATCTCCAACAAGAGTGACCTCCAATTAGCCTACGGTGACAAGGATACAGGTACTTATTATACAATATATGACCCATACACAGTATCTCTGACATACTCACATACCCATCCAGAAATACATTTGTCTTTTGAAAAAACTCTTTTTCTATGCATTAATCATCCCTAGTCGAAACTCAGACCAAATAGAACTACCCAGCACCACATACACCTGCTCAGATTTGAAGAAATTCACATCCGTTTGCATATATGTATTTATTCATTTATCCCTTATTATTATTATATCATTTTATACGCTCTATACGCAAGCTTATATTTATTTATATTTATGCATATACAACTTTCTCGTCTTTGTTTTAACCAAACAAAATTATTTTACCCACTGATTCGTCCATTTATACTTATGGACCCGTTCATTCATATTTTTATATATATATTTACACTCATTTTCATTTTTAATTGTATTTTTATACATATTATACCATCAAATTTTGTGTTGTTCTTTTTAGACTTGCTAAAGGGGTCTGCGTACCCCGAAACGCGTCGTCTTTGCTAATCAAAAAATAAAAAATACTTCGTATCCTCAACTGGGTTGTGAATTGCGCCTTGTGTCCACCCGCTCACTGCATGAACCCAGTGCAGACGAGCCCCCTCCCCATACACCACAATTCGCACCAAAGTGGCGGCTTGGCTCCCGCCCATGGTCAACTTGGACGTTAATCGGCTGCACCAACCCACATCACCCCACGATTTTACCTCCACCAGAACTGCACTACCAAAAGCACAACCTAACCAAGGTGAGTAGCAACCACTCACTCTGGCTAGGAACAAATAACAACATATCTTGTCAACCACCACCTATGAGCGCCTTCTCCCCTTTTCTCTTTGGCCATTTAATCCCAGTGTGGTCTTGTCTGAGGAGTCCTCAAGGAACACTTCTAGATGTGAATAAGGAGTTGGTGGTGGTGATGTCTAGAGCCTGGCCAGTGCAGAAGGCAGCAGCAGGCAGTAATCACAGGCTCACGTTCCGGGTGGTGGAGTCACAGTGTCCCTGCAGCCTGGTGATTTTACTTGGGATTCTCCTTTAACTGTTCCTCTGTCACCTGAGTGCTCTCCCAGAGTGGGGATGGAGCCCATGGGGAAGGTCGGCAGAGGGCTTGTAGATTTGCTGTTGAACTTATGGGATTTCCTGTGAGGTTTTGCAAATCCGGGGCCAGTAATGTCGGGGTCTCCAGTGGGGGCAGCAGGAGTTGCCATCTGGCAGCCGAATATCAGGGCAGCAGGAAATGTGACCTCATATAGGCTCTGTGTCAGAGCAGTCGGTGGGGACAACTGGAGATGACAGGGTGGCACAGCCACGGTAAGGATATAAGGAAAGGTAGAAGGGAAAGGATGAAGAGGCGCCTTTTTTGGATGATGTGGCCAAAGAGGATATTTATTTTATCCCTGCTCCCCTTAGAGTGCTTTAATTTGGATAGGAATTGAAAACGAGGACAAAGATAAGCGATTGGATAGGTTGATACTACAGACATTTTTAAATTGGCTGCAGGCTGGGATCAAAAAGACACAAGTTTCTGGCTGTGGGGGACAGCCCCAGACCAAGCAGGTCAGTCTTTCAGGGGAGCCTCAGGGGCTCAAGAGAGTCAGGGCACTTGGTATTGTGTTTCATTTACAACTAAGGAAACTGAAAATATGGGGCCAAGTATAAGTTTAAGCACAAGTTTTCCTTGTGTGGCAATCACATTTGTTTAAAGGATGGGAAAAGATAAAGTGGGAGAGAGATGTCTAGAAAATGGTCTGACACCAGTTCTAAGTAGGTATCCTGGCAGGGCAGCGGCGGAGTTGTTGGATAGTGTGCCGAGGAAGATGTGGAGGGAGGCACGGTCAATTTTTAGGGTGAACAAAGCCAGAATCAAGGTGAATAGGATTGTGGCGCGTTTTGTGCTCAGGAATGGTGGGCTCGTGGTAAGGCATACGGAGCTGGAGTTAAGTGTTGGGTAGTTTTGGAGGTTGGATGGGGTTTAGCTGAATGCGACAGGCATTGACTTATGGTTTTCAGCTTTGCAGGAAGGGATTGAGTTGGTGTGGTGGGACACAAGATGGTGAGGTGTCACTTCGTGCACTTGTGGCAGTAGGGGGTCCTTGGAGTTGGTGGTAATTGTGGCTCTGGACTCCCCAGGTATGGGAATTAGGTGTATGATCTGGCAGAGATTTTCCTAAGTTCATTGGACCAGGGTCCTTGGTTGGAATGCTATGCCTCTGAACTGGTGTATATCGGCTAGAGGTTTTTTGGCAGCGGGGTTGGGGAAGACCTCCTTCAGATTGTTTGGCGATTTCAGGGAGCCTCAATGGATGAAGACCTTGTATGTTATTTATATTATTTATGTTGTTTTGTTTCATAAATGCTGCTTTGGACAAATTAATCCACCCTTTGGTGTGGTGTCGTTATTTGCGTGCTGGGAAGAGAATAGGGAAGGTGAAAGTGTATTAATGGGAGGAGGGAGCGAGCTGACAATACACTTAGTCATGACATTTTTGTCACCTACAAAGTAATTTGCAGAAAATAAAATTGCAGTAAATAAAATTAATGCATTGTCCCACAGTAAAAAGCAATAGTAAAAACAATTAGCTATAAATCTCTTAGCAGTTGCTTATCGTGTCATTCACAAGCTACTTAATAATGACATCACTTATTCATGAAGTGCCAACATATTATCTAGAACTTGCTGAAGAGAGTTTGAGTGCAAATTGTGCTGCATTATAATGTGCCATATACCTAGAATTACATTGTAAGTCATAGCAATTTAGATGACGTCAGTGCAGTCTGTGATCTTGTACCATTAACAATGTCCAAAATGAAAGAATCCATAAAGAGAGCATATCCTTTGGCCCTGATCAGAGTGCCAAAGCTGTTAGTATTCCATAGAACAATTTAATTTGTGAATCAGTGATGGTACAAAATCATAGACTTCACCAACCAGATGTTTGCAAGGGGAGTAGCAATAGTGGTGCAGAGTTAACAGTTGTACCTGACCTGGACCCTGGTGCCTCTTCCATATAAAAAGGCACCATATGGCTCTGGTACAAATTTTGCACTCATGCCAGAAAGCTACCAGTTACACTTCTGCATTATGTAAGTATGATATGTCGGATGATTATTTTCACCTTTAAAGTGTATGACGTGGCCACACAGTTCTGGTTTCCTCAGAATGGCTGCAATGCTTTCACCATGGTTTTCTCTCCACGTGATGCAGTCCAGCACAATCTGCACAGTCGTCAACAGGCATTTTCAGATTGCAATTTCTTTGTCCTTATAACTACTGTGCACACTCTTCTCAGTCGCAACATGCCTTTCCTTGCAACATACTTTACTGCACACAGTCGGCTACTTTCACACTAGCGTTTCTACTGGATCTGGCAGGGTTCAGCAAAAACGCTTCCGTTACTGATAATACAACCGCCTGCATCTGTTATGAATGGATCCGGTTGTATTATCTTTAACATTGCCAAGACGGAACCGTCATGAACTCCATTGTAAGTAAATGGAGGTCGGATTAGTTTTCTATTGTGGCAGAGAAAACGGATCCGTCCCCATTGACTTGCAATGGGGGTCATGCCGGTTCAGTCTTGCTCTGCATCGCAGGACGGAAAGCAAACTACAACATGTTGCGGTTTTCTCTCCGGTAGTGATGGTCAGTGCGGGCTGCCATCTTTAGTAAGGTAGACTCACCCGTCCGGCGATGCACAGGTAAGCCCTTACCTGTGCCTGTGCCGGGAGCCGGTCTGAAATCAAATGCGGTCACCGGGAGCAGGCAGTTCCGAGAACAGCCGCCCATGGCCTTCATCGGGCTGTTCTCGGAACTGCCTGCTACCGGTGACCGCATTTGATTTCAGACCAGCCCGCTGGTGAACACTGCGAACTGACCATCACTGCTCTCCGGTATGGGAATGCAACTAAACGGAATGGAGTGCATTTTGGAGCATTCCATTCTGTTCAATTCAGTTTTTTCCCCCATTGACAATGAATGGGGACAAAACTGAAGCGTTTTTTCCGGTATTGAGCCCCTATGACAGATCTCAATACTGGAAAACTAAAACTACTGTGGATGACGATATCGTCCATGTAAGCCGACGCGTACCGACAATGTGGACGAAGTACAATGTCCATAAGTCTTTGGAACGTGGCGGGGGCACCGTGCAGACCAAAGGGTAACACTTTATACTGATACAGCCCTTCAGGGGTGACAAAGGCAGTTTTCTCTTTGGCAACCTCCATTAAGGGCACCTGCCAGTAGCCCTTCGTGAGGTCCAAAATAGAAAAATATCGGGCTTGTCCTAACCGCTCGATAAGCTCATCTACCCGGGGCATGGGATATGCATCGAACTTGGAGATTTCGTTTAGTCTTCGAAAATAGTTACAGAACCGTAACATCCTGTCCAGCTTGGGTATTAAGACTATCGGACTGGCCCATTCACTTTTTGACTCCTCAATGACGTCTAGTTGTAGCATTAGCTATACTTCCTCTGCGATGGCTTGTCGCCGAGCCTCAGGTACCCGGTATGGTTTTAACCGGACTTTTGCCTGAGGCTCAGTGACAATGTCATGCTGGATTATGGAAGTGCGTCCAGGGAGGTCCGAGAACACATCCGAGTTCCGACTACTGAACTCCCTGGCTTCCTGAGCCTGTTTAGAGGAGAGGCTATCAGCAATTTTCACTGCGGCAACTGCTTCTCTTGCATCAGACCAAGGAGCCTGAACCTTTTCTCCTACAAAACCTGGCTGCGGGCTGTCTTCAGTAGAGGACTCCCTATCTTTCCATGGTTTTAGTAAATTCACGTGGTATACCTGCTCTGGCTTTCGCCGTCCTGGCTGGTGTACCTTGTAGTTTACCTCTCCCACTTTCTCGAGTACCTCGTAGGGCCCCTGCCACCTAGCTAGGAACTTACTGTCTACGGTTTGTACCATAACCAAAACCCGATCACCCGGGTTAAAGTTCCAGACCCGAGCCTGCCGATTATAGACCCTACTCTGGGCTCGCTGCGCTGTCTCCCTATGCTCCCTTACCAGAGGCAACACTGTCTCCACCCGTCCTTGCATCTGGGTGACGTACTCAATAACACTTTTGTGCGGTGTGGGTTGTTGTTCCCATGCTTCTTTGGCTATGTCCAACAAATCGTGAGGGTGTCTGCCATATAGCAGCTCAAAGGGCAAGAACCCAGTAGAGGCCAGGGGCACCTCTCGCGCTACGAACAAGAGATAGGGCAGAAGAAGGTCCCAGTCCCTCCCATCCGTAGACATCACTCTTTTTAACATGTTTTTTAATGTTTGATTAAACCTCTCTACCAGGCCATCTGTTTGCGGATGATACACGGACGTCCGTAGCTGTTTTATATTGGAGCTACTTACAGAGTTCCCTCATGACATTGGACATAAAAGGGGTCCCTTGGTCAGTCAGAACCTCTTTAGGTAGTCCCACTCGGGAAAATATCTCCATTAACTCCTTAGCTATGAGTTTGGCCAATGTATGTCGCAGGTGCACTGCCTCCGGGTACCGAGTGGCATACTCTAGGACGACCAAGATGTGTTAGTGCCCTTTGGTACTGGGCCTATGAGATCCATAGCGATTCGCTCAAACGGAACCTCGATAATCGGGAGATGTACCAGGGGACTACTGAAATGTGGCTGGGGGCTATTTATCTGGCAGGTTGGGCAAGATTTACAAGACTCTTCTGCCTCTCTGAACACACTGGGCCAATAAAACTGCTGTAGTATCCAGTCCTGAATTTTCTGCCACCCTAGGTGACCCCCAAGAACATGTTGGTGGGCAAGCTCCAATACGAGCTTGCGATACGCCTTGGGCACCACCAGCTGTTCAATATGCTCACCCCGTAGTTGGTTTACCTGATACAGTATTTCCTGGTGAACAACAAAATAGGGAAACATCGACTCGGCCCCAGGTTTTTGTGGTTCACCATCAATTATTACCACATTCTCCCAGGCACAGGATAAGGTTGGGTCCCGGTGTTGTGCGGTTCCGAAATGTTCATCAGAAAAATTGAGGTCTGCCAATTCAGGACCCGGCGGCAAATCCTCCACTTCTTCCACAATTACACTCAGTGGGGTTGTCTCCCCCTCTTCCACCGAAGTGGTAGTCACCCCTACCGCTGGCCCTTCGGTCTCAGGTTCCCAGGGTTCCAGTTGCCCCCCTGAGCAAGGCAACTCTACTTGGGTTACACCTGTCTCACGGGTATTGGTAACTTTTGTATCAGGCCACAGTGCGGGAAAACCCGGGAAGTCTCTCCCAATTCTAAGTTCATAATGTAAATTGGTAGTGACGGCCACCTTGTGAGTCCACCTGCCGGCCACCGTGGACAGAGACACCAGGACAGCGGGATAGTCCATGGATGCACATGACCCCGACTTTTCGGCCAGTATACTGGCGGGCAGCACCAGGGAAGCTCTTACCATGGACTCCAGACTCTCTGGGTCCAGCAGAGCCACTGAGTGTCTCCCACTTCCGCCTGGCACAGGTGGCTATTGTCTATAGTCTCTGGGGTACCTGTTGCACATAGCTTCCTGGCAAATAATGAGTGGCGGTAGCCATAGTTAGTATCCATGGGTTCGCCCTGATGGGGACAGTCGGCCCTTATGTGGCCAGGCTGATGACACCGCCAGCAGACCATCGGAGCTGGGTCTGCAGGAGGTACATCCTGGGCGGATTTTTCTGGCACCATCCGCCGGTTCTGGGGTGAAGATTTCCGGGGTTTGACTGCCCCCCTCCCAAAAGAATCCCCCTGTAGATTCCTGGTAGCCTCACAGCGCGCCACCAGGTTGACCATCTCAAGGGCATTACCAGGAGACACCTGGCTGATCCAGTGCTGGAGAGGGTATGGCAAAGCCCTCCAGAAGACATCAGCCAACAGACAGTCCAGCATAGCAGTGGAACTCAGCACGTCAGGCTGCAGCCATTTTTACAACCGCTGTAATAGTTCATAATACTGAGGTCTCGTGGGTTCAGCTGGCTTAAACTCCCACTGATGCAACCGCTGGGCCCGGACCAACACATTCACCCCTAGTCTTGCCAGAATCTCACCCTTTACTGTTGTGTAATCGGCCGCTTGATCATCCGGTAAGTCGAAAAACACTTGCTGGGGTCCAAATGCCAGGAACGGAGCGACGACCTCAGCCCATTGATCTTGGGGTAGCTTCTCTCTCACTGCCACCTTTTCGAACACCACCAGATAGGTCTCGATGTCGTCCGAGAGGGTCATCTTAGGGATCACCATACGGACCGCTTTCCGGGCATCGTGGACATTCTGGGACGCTCCTGCCACTTGTAAAGCCATCACATGCTGAAACGGCAGCTGGTTGGTTTCCTGCTGCTGCTTATTAGGCTCCCGCTGCTGCAAGTTAGTCTCCACGAGAGCTTTCACGACAGCTTCCATTTTGTCCAGGGACACGGGTTGTAATCTCGCTGGTTTGATCTAAGACATGTAACCGTGCCTGGAAAAACAAAAATAATTCAGCCTTCTGACCAGCCTCACTGCGCTTGCCCGCATCCTCCACCCTTTGTGGGGATTCGCTATGGTAGGCAGGGTAAGCGGACGCAGTACAGAGGCAAAAAAAAACTGTTTCTAAAGCAAAACTTCAGTGTTTATTCACACATAAGTCCAAAACAAAATGACACTTTTCAGTCTTAGTGTTAGTTCACACAATGGAAAGTCCACAGAACAAAAAAGAATCACCTTGTTTGCAGTTTTATCTCTAGCGGTCCACAGCAGTCTTTAGGGGGCCTGTTTCCCAGCGTGCAGCTCTCAGCCCTCCAGCACAGCACAAAGCCTCAGATCCCAAACACAGAGACTGACAGCGCTCCACTGTCAGAGAGGAGTAATCCACACACCCCGCTGACACTGCTGGCTGGGTTTGATATAGGCCAGTCAAGACCCAGCCTGGAACGTGGGGAGTAGTCACCCACCCAGCACTTTTGACTACTCCCAGTAAGAGCCGTCCCGGATCAGCTATACAGCCATACTACAATAGTAAAAATGTCAATTAGCACTAGCTGCCGCTGACACCTGGAATTACCGGCTCTTTCTTCACTGAGGCCAGGAACCTTGGTGACACATACCTTCCATCAATGACGGACCCTTGCGCCTTCCTACAGTATGTTAAAGATAATACAACCGGATCTGTTCATAACGGATGCAGATGGTTGTATTATCAGTAACGGAAGCGTTTTTTCTGAACCCTGCTGGATCCAGCAAAAACGCTGGTGTGAAAGTAGCCTTACATTGATTTTCATGCCTGATCAAGTTTGAATACCGCACACAAAATTGCTGCTTGCACAAAGAGATCTGAAGTGCGGTATATGCTCAACACAGGCCGGCCTGCAGGTGAATCCAACCGTCCATGACTGGGTGAGGAGCGCCTTTGAAGAACACACATACTATTATCATTGTGACTGCTATTTAATTCCCTAATAAAGGACACACAGATTTTTTGGGGTTATTGACCAGCACACACCAACTAAGACTTTACAAATCACTAGTCAGACCACACATATAATTCTTACAACTTTTATATTATTACTTGCAGAGCCAGTCCCACTTATTGATTTATACGGTTTGTATGAGGCCTAGTTTATTGGACTTCTCCACCAACATTGGGACTATTGGCAATCAGGAGTTTTGGTGCAATTGTTGTATGCTTATTATGTATGCAGTGTCCTGAAACACACTGCTTAATACCGTGATAGTGTTTTATGTAAATTGTGCTTGTATATAAGCTCCAATAAAGTTGTATAGGGAGGCTGACTCCGCCCCCTGGACTCAGTACAGAGGAGAAGGAGAAGGAGGTCAGTGTGTGTGTGTGATGTCTGAGGACAAAGCTGCACCTCAGCAGCCATCTTGGAGAGTTACAAAAACTCCAAAGTTAGTTCCATGTACCAGCCCATATAAGGTAAAGATTATTGAAGAACCATGCAACTCATAGAGAAAGTGAGAATATTGGTAAAGGAAGGTAACTGTCGTTTATCAGGCTCTAGTCTCCTTTGCATTAGATGGAGAGATTCTAAGCTACAAATTGCCCACCATAACTTAGGACAGAAAGGCCATCTGCCAGAATATAGTATTCCTAGAGAGGATACAGAAGTATATGATTAAACAGGACAGCAGAGATAGTCCATCCCTCCAGCCTGGAGAAACAAGAGAGAAAGATTGATTATTATAGAAAACTGCCCCTTATGCAACTTCTGGGAACTAATATGAATCACTGTAAAAGCTGCCTGTCACGGATGATGTTGCAGATAGCTGGAAGTTATGGATAAACATCCAACTGGCTTGAACCTAAACTAAGGAGCATAAAGGTGACCCCTATAAAACCCTAAGAGCTCACCCTGACTGCTAAGCACATACAAGGGTCTCAGAGGTAGACGATTGCATGCCCTCATACCTAGACTGTGTGACACCTGAAAACCCTATAATAGTGAGGGGACACGACCACCGGCTCCCTGCACTTAATACGGAGGGAGTCAGGGTCACCTAGAATCAAGCCAGCAAAGAAACACAATACATGAAAGGACTTATCTGAACAAGCAGGAACAGAAGTCTCCAGCAGTGAACACTTCAATCCAGGAAGTAGTATAAACCACAAAGTGAGGCAGTATGGGAGGGAATATAAAGGAAAGAGGATTAGTCTAAATAGGTGACACCTGGGAGAAGGAAATGAGATGACAAAGTGAAACCAAAACAAAGAACATCATGCAAGAGGTAGAAAAGGACGTCTGTCAGACCTTCTCACAGACGTGGCGGTGACACTGCCTTGCTGTAAATGACTTTTGCATACATTGATGACCTTTGGATCCGCTTCAGTAAAGTACTGGGAGTTTGTTAATAAACTTGGTCTCCTTATTCCACATCATCTTCTAATTGCACCTCAGGGTGCTGGCATCATGAACACAGGGGCCCAGCCACCAACGCACCCTAAGCATACCCACTTCCATCAAGGGCACCTCAACTTCCATATGGCTGGTGTTCCCTGCAGTAGAGAGTGCCCAGGAGGATTTAGTGCTGTCTTCCTTATCACTGCACGCTGACCCAGGGAGCTGCAAAACCGTGAGTATGACTACTACCCCCATCAGCCCACCGTGCACTCACATAATGCCCCTGCCGTCCAGTCCGCTGCATAATTTTGGCGGTTGCGAACAGGATCCAAATCCTTTGTGCCTTAGTATAAACAATATATATGCGCTCTCAGATCACTGTTAAAGCTTACAGCATCTGTAAAAACCCCATACAAGTTATTGTATTGCATTTATATGCTGCTGGTAAAACAGGGGTTAATCAGCCATCTTGTTTTTGCTCTCCACATACTGAAGGAGACAAACAGCCTGCCTCCACAGAGGAACATAAGTGTTTGAGTGAAAGTTCCTAGAAGGACAGAAAAACCAGCTGTACCCATAGAGGAAGTGAAAAAAATATATAGAGTTCCTACTCCCCTGCAGCCTGAGAATTATCCATGAATGTCAAAGTGAGTGCAGTTGGGGAAAATGAGCCTTAATAAGGACTGTTTGGTATCGCAATATGCATTACAGAGCACCATACTCCTCTATATTAAGCTGTCACAGCGACTCTTAAAGGGCCAGACACCTACAAAGTAGCGGTTGCCCATAGCAACGCAAGACAAAAAGTGTGTAAAACTGTATTTAACCTGCATTATATTGAAAGACTGTCACTGCCATTTCTGAGAAAGGAGATAGTGAGCAGCCTGACCTTAGCAGGCTCCCTGCAGCAGCCACAGCTAGTTCCGGCGCAGCACCAGCCGCTGCAGCACCAAGGATCATGCCCTTAACAATGCCTTATTTTCTAGGAGCATCCTGGTTTCCACGATGCTGGGGAAGCTCATATTTTAAGAGAATTTAAAGAAAAAATGTTGTCTATATTCAGATTGTACCCTGTGTCAGCAGAACAGCAAATGGAAATCCTCTTTGCACAATTGGAAGGAGCCACCCTCAGAGAAGTGTAATCCTGGCCGAGCTCAGAGAAAAGAACAGTGGAGCAGATATTTGAGCGAGTCTACACCACTTTTGAACCCAGGACTGTGTCAGAGGTCAAGATGAGATTTTTCAGCAAGAGACAGCAGCCCGGTGAGTCACTCAGAGACTTTGCATTATCCTTACAGGATGGAGCTGTTATATAGGTAGACCCCCATAAAGCAGAGGATCAAGATACAACGCTGAGAGAACTATTTATTGAAGGTGTTAGGACATCTTTAACAAGGTCAGTTAAAGATGTTAGCTGCATAGCACCCAAGTTCTACCTTCCTAGACTTCAAAGAGCTAGCTATCAGTATTCTGGGGAAAGACCCACAACCAGAGGCTGCTAGGCCTGCTGAAATGTCTGTGAATAAGTCATCTATATCTCCAAAATGTCATTCTATAGTCAGTCAGGAAGCCAAGCTCCAATTCCTGATGCAGTTGCAGTCTTGACAGATCAAGTCAACTTCCTAACCAAAAGTCTGGAGAAAGTATGCCGAAAACTGGAACAGTGGGAGAAACCCTTATTGCTGGAGGATGAGACACCATTACCAAGGAAGAATTTCCCTCCTGATGGTAAAGAGATTATTCCAGAAACTCTGGTAGATGCCCCACTGACTGCTTTAACTGCTTACCGACCGCCTAACGCAGGGATGCGTCCTGGCGGCGGTCGATTCATTCCTCCTAGATGCATATACGCGTCATCTCGCGAGACGCGAGATTTCCTGTGAACGCGCGCACACAGGCGCGTGCGTTCACAGGAACCGAAGGTAAGCGAGTGGATCTGCAGCCTGCCAGCGGCGATCGTTCGCTGGCAGGCTGTAGATGCAATTTTTTTAACCCCTAACAGGTATATTAGACGCTGTTTTGATAACAGCGTCTAATATACCTGCTGCCTGGTCCTCTGGTGGTCCCTTTTGCTTGGATCGACCACCAGAGGACACAGGCAACTCTGTAATAAGTAGCACCAAGCACCACACTACACTACACCCCCCCTGTCACTTATTAACCCCTTATTAACCCCTGATCACCCCATATAGACTCCCTGATCACCCCCCTGTCATTGATCACCCCCCTGTCATTGATCACCCCCCTGTAAGGCTCCATTCAGATGTTCGTATGTGTTTTACGGATCCATGGATCGGATCCGCAAAACACATACAGACGTCTGAATGGAGCCTTACAGGGGGGTGAACAATGACAGGGGGGTGATCACCCCATACAGACTCCCTGATCACCCCCCTGTCATTGATCACCCCCCTGTAAGGCTCCATTCAGACGTCCGTATGTGTTTTACGGATCCACGGATCGGATCCACAAAACACATACGGACGTCTGAATGGAGCCTTACAGGGGGTGATCAATGACAGGGGGGTGATCACCCCATATAGACTCCCTGATCACCCCCCTGTGATTGATCACCCCCCTGTAAGGCTTCATTCAGACGTCCGTTTGTGTTTTGCGGATCCGATCTGTGGATCCGCAAAACACATACGGACCTCTGAATGGAGCCTTACAGGGGGTGATCAATGACAGGGGGGTGATCACCCCATATAGACTCCCTGATCACCCCCCTGTCATTGATCACCACCCTGTCATTGATCACCCCCCTGTAAGGCTCCATTCAGACATTTTTTTGGCGCAAGTTAGTGGAAATAGATTTTTTTTTTTCTTACAAAGTCTCATATTCCACTAACTTGTGACAAAAAATAAAATCTCACATGAACTCACCATACCCCTCACCAATTTTTTTTTTACATTTATATTCCAGACTTCTTCTCATGCTTTAGGGCCACTAAAATGCCAGGGCAGTATAAATACCCCACATGTGACCCCATTTCGGAAAGAAGACACCCCAAGGTATTCGCTGAGGGGCATATTGAGTCCATGAAAGATTGAAATTTTTGTCCCAAGTTAGCGGAAAGGGAGACTTTGTGAGAAAAAAAATAAATAAATCAATTTCCGCTAACTTGTGCCAAAAAAAAATAATTCTATGAACTCGCCATGCCCCTAACAAGGTATCATCGTTATGCAAGCCAGGGAAGATAACAACCCTCCAGTAGTCCTAGGAATGAACGTCCTTAGGAACTGTTATACTGAAATGCTTGAAGCTTTACACAAGTCCATGCCTACCGCTTCACCGGCCTCCAAAAAGATGATACGACAGACCATCCATGAATTAAGTGCACAACAGAAATTTGCTAATGAGAAAGGAAAGATTTGCTGTGATCGCATCAAAGGTAACCAACCAGTGATGCTGAAACCCAATATTGAAACACTCCTATGGTGCCAAGCTGCTCTTGGAATTCAAGGTCAAGACTACCAAGCCCTAGTAGAACCTATCAACCTAGAGGATCATCCTCTAGTCCAAGCTGCAAGAAGCCTAGTGACCATTTCTCAATGTAAAGTGCCAATTTGTTTCCTGAACTTAAGTAGTATTAGTATAACCTTGACCAAGCATTACCCTGTTGTTCAGTTGTTACAAGTCACTTTTCAAGATGTTATCAATGTACCTGCAGCTATGACTGAACAGTCTACTCGAAAGCTGAATACTCAAGATCATACTCCAAATACATTATGATGGAAAGAACTCAATGTGGGAGATACTTCTACACCTGAGGAACAAATTTAAGGAGTCTTAAAGGGAACCTGTCATCAACTTTATACGGACCTCACTGTAGGCAGCATAAATTAGTGCAAGAAATGCTGATTTCAGTGCTATGTCACTCATGAGCTAAAAGTAAGTGGTTGCCAAGAACCAGCATCATAATCATTGCAGCCCGGGCCTTGAAAAGAGTCAAATCTACCTGAGAAGAGTCATGGTTATTCATGAGCTCCTGCTCTCCCCATCCATCTGCTGATGATTGGCAGTTCTCTCCTAGAGAGAAAGGGAGAAAACTTAGTATTAGACTGTCAGTCATCAGCAGGAGGGCGGGAGAGCAGGAATTCATAAATAACCATGACTCTTCTGAGGTGGCCGTGACTCTTTTCCAGGCCTAGTCTGCAATGATTGTGATGTTGGGTCTCGGCAACCACTTACTTTTAACTTATAAATGAAAGACCGCTGAAATCAACTCACCCATCTCTACTTTATTCTGCTGTTAGTATGGGCAGCATAAAGTTGATGACAAGTTCCCTTTAAAAGTCGTGAAGGAACATCATTGAGCCTTCAGTAAACATCCTTCAGATTATGAAGAGGTCAGTGTAATCAAGCACACCATCCCTACCAGTTCACACCCTCCAATCAAAGAAAGGCACCGGCCTATACCACCAACTATGTACCAATCTGGGAAAAAGATGATCCAGGAGATGAAAAATTCAAAAATCATCAAAGACAGTGTAAAAAGGTACAAGGAATCATTGTGGATGATAGGTACGTGTCACTGAGGTTCCTGGCCTCGGTGGAGTAAGAGACGGTTTTTATGTGTCAGCAGCAGTTGCTGTTTGACCCCTTAGTACTAAGTATGGCTGTATAGCTGATCCGGGACGACTCTTACTGGGAGTAGTCAAAGTGCTGGGTGGATGACTACTCCCCATGTTCCAGGCCGGGTTTTGCCAGGCCTAAAAACCAGCCAGCACTGCCAGGTGAGGAGGATACCTCAGTCTGACAGTGAAGCTCAGGAGGTGTGTGCTGGGATTTGAGGGTTGTGCCGTGCTGGAGGGCTGAGACCCATCTGTAAGGGAAACAGGCCCCCTAAAAGCATGCTATGGACTGCTGGAGGCAGAACTTCCAACAAAGCGATTTTTGCTATGTGGACTTTCCATTGTGTGTGAACTAACACCAAGACTGCAAAGTGACGTTTTGTTTTTGCTTTATGTGTGAATAAACACAGAAGTTTGATTTAAGAACTGGTAATTTGCATCTGCACACCCTGTCTACCAGAGTGAATCCCTACAACAGCCATAGTCCATGGGCTGCCCTCTAGTCCTTGTCCAAATGAAAGATGGTAATATTCGATTCTGTGTGGACTATAAGAAGATTAATCAAATTACCCACGAGGATGCCTATCCTTTACCAAGAATCGAGGAGTCCTTGACAGCATCAGGGTCCATGGTTCCTGAAGATCGTGAAAAAACAGCATTTACTACCCCTATTTGAATTTAACTATATGCCGTTTGGACTTTGCGATGCACCTGCAACTTTCCAAAGACTAATGGAACGCTGTTTAGGCCACAAGAACTTTGAAACTGTCTTGTTATACCTAGATGATGTCATCATCTACTCTAAATCCTATGAAGACCACTTAAAACATCTTGCAGAAGTTTTTCAAGTCCTCATCAAGCACGGGCTCAAGATCAAACCCTCTAAGTGCTACCTACTAAAACCAGAAGTCAAGTACCTGGGACATGTTGTTAGTTCTGAAGGTGTTAAGCCAGACCCAGAGAAGATAGCTGCAGTTGAGAATTGGCCTACTCCTACCACAGTAAAAGAAGTGAGAAGTTTCTTGGTTTTGCAGGATACTACAGACGTTTCATCCTTCACTTCGCCCGGATTGCTCAGCCGATACAAAAACTCCTGAGAGGACATCCCAAGAAATACAAGAAAGCCCAGATACCAATAGAATGGAATGAAGACAGAGATATTGCTTATACTCCTGAAGAAGTTGACCTAACCACCTGTCTTAGGCTATCCAGATTACCAACAGCCAGTCCATCTCTACACTGATGCCAGTAAGAAAGGCCTGGAAGCTGTCCTGTCTCAACTGCAAGAAGGTAAGGAGAGAGTGATTGCTTATGCTAGCAGATCTCTTAAAGGTGCTGTGACAAATGACCAGAACTACACAGTTCCTTCAAGCTGGAATTCCTCGCACTAGTGTGGGCTGTCACTGAAAATTTTTAAGACTACCTCGCATCAACACCGTTTGTGGCCTATGCTGATAACAACCCATTGGCGCACCTCAACACATACAAGTTAGGAGCCTTAGAACAAAGATGGGCCTCACGTCTTGCCAACTACAAATTCGTGGTCAAGTACAGAACAGGCAAGTCAAATGAAAATGCAGATGCCTTATCCCGCCTGCCTACCAGAGAAGACCCTACTGAACAGGAAGACATTTGGGAAGAAGTAGAGATGCCGGCTTTCTACAAACAATTTGCCCAACAAGATGTTATCACCATCAAAAACAAAAGGAAAGAAGTCCTCAACTTCCAACAGCAGAGAAATCCAGAACCCCAAGTTGAGAAAGAAAGGTGGATCAAGTTGCAAGCAGAGAGCAGAGTATTAGGTGAGCTACAAGATTTCTTCACTAGTGGAAGAACACCAGAAAGAATCTGCAGAAAGAATGCTGAACTAAAACAACTGTTCATGCAGAAAGGACTAATGTTAAGAAGAACCCTAGATCCTGTCACCAATGATCTGCTGCATCAAATTATAGTACCAAGCCGAGATGCCAGAATTGTCCTCGAAATGTACCATGATAGGTCAGGACACTTTGGTGTACAAAAAACAGAAGCTACTTGTGCCATTGGAAGAAATGAGAGACATGACCAAAGAGCACCATTATATCCCATTGTAAAACGAACACCTTTAGAAATAGTGGCCATTGATCACATAAAGCTAGAACCAAGTCGCTCAGGATATACCTACGCCATGACAATAATTGATCACTACACCAAATTCGTAGTAGCTGTACCTGTTAAAGACTTGACACCCAAAACTACTGCAAACGTTTTCTGGGAGAATTTCCTGTTGCCCTATGGATGCCCTGAAAAGATTCTCACAGATCAAGGATCTGCCTTTGAATCCCAACTCTTCCATGAACTATGTTCACTTCACAATGGTCAGAAAATGAGAACAACAGCTTACCATCCTCAAGGTAACGGACTTTGTGAGAAAATTAACCAAACCTTGATTGAAATGTTGAGAGCTGTATCACCTGCTAAAAGAACTGATTGGCCAACTCTTCTACCTCAATTGATGTATCTTTACAACAATACCATCCATTGTTCTATTGGATACACCCCATATTACCTTATGTTTGGCCGTCAAGGCAGATAACCTGCAGATCTCACCTTGGATGTACAAGTTCCAGATTCCTGTCATGGTCTTACCTGCTTGCTGCTCTCCTTCGTTTGACATGTGCTGGCGGCCATCTTGGGTTCTGGGTTTCTTGTAGCCTTCCACCCTGCGGCTCCTCCTTCCCCTGGGAGGAGCTGGATGCCTAGCTCATATATATAGGAGGTCTGTGGCTTCAGTTCCTTGCTTGGTCCTCCTGTGTTCACTTGCTTCTAGACTGCTGCTGCTTCTGGTTCCTGATCCTGGCTTCGTCTGACTACCCTGCTGGTTCCTGATCCTGGCTTCGTCTGACTACCCTTCTGGTTCCTGACCTCTGGCTTCGCAAAGACTCTGCTCGGTTTCACCATCCGTTTGGACTTTTCCTTTACAGCTTTATTTTCAATAAAGCCTTCTTATTTTCACTTATCTCTTGTTGTACGTCTGGTTCATGGTTCCGTGACATTAGGACCAAGCCATGAATTCTGACGGTACAGGGCCATCCTCGCTACCCACGCTGGTTGCCAGACTTGATCAGCAGGATCACCTGTTGGGTCGGTTCGCTGTGGCGTTGCAAACCCTGCTTGAACGCACGGCTCATTTCGCTCCCGTTGCCGATGGGTCGGTTGTCGCTCCTGGGCTCGCTCCTACTGCCGCTCCGGTTGTTGCGCCAGAGTCTACCCCGACACCTGTTGTTGCGCCTGCGGTGTTTCGGGGTATGACCGGTTCTGCCCCTCTTCCACAGCGCTTTGGGGGAGAGCCAACTCAGTGCCGAGGTTTCCTTAACCAGGTGGGCATTTATTTCGAGTTGCTGCCACATGCCTTTCCTACTGAGAGATCAAAGGTGGGCTTCTTGATCTCGCTGCTCTCGGACAAGGCCTTGGCCTGGGCCAGCCCTTTATGGGAGAACAACAATCCGGTGGTTGCCGAGTTTTCCGGTTTTGTTGCTTCTCTTCGGAAGGTATTCGATGTGCCGGCTCGTGCTGCCTCTGCTGCGAAGCTCCTTATGTCCATCAGACAGGGTTCACGATCCGTAGCTGAATACGCCATTGAGTTTCGTACCCTGGCAGCAGAGGTGGGCTGGAATAATGAGGCTCTGGTCGCTGCTTTCTCTCATGGTCTCTCGGATGCCTTGAAGGATGAGGTTGCAGCTAAGGACCTACCAGTTGAGCTCGAGTCTCTTATTTCTTTCCTGATTTTGATTGACACCAGACTCAGGGAGAGACCTTCCTTTAAGGAGAACCTGCGGAGGTCTTCTAACAGATTGGTGCCTACGTTTGCTGTCCCACCCGTGCCTCCCTCTCCTCCCACGCCTCCTGGGGATGACTTGTCTGGGGGTGAACCCATGCAGCTGGGGTTTGCTCGCCTGTCCGAGGGGGAGAGGGCACTCCGGAGACGCGAGGGCCGATGCATGTACTGTGGTCTCGGTGGGCATTTTCGGTTGGCATGTCCGAACCGTCCGGGGAACGCTCGTACCCTGAGATCCTGTCGGGGGCAGATCTTGGGTGGAGTCTCCTCGTCCCCGGTTTCCCGTGTTGACAAACCACTGATCACTGTTGTCCTCTCCTGGGTCGGGGGCTCGGTGACGACCCAGGCGTTGGTGGACTCTGGTGCTGGTGGTTTGTTCATTGATAGTGTGTTCGCTGCCGCCAATTCCATTCCTCTGCAGGCTCGAGGTTCCCCACTGGCTCTTGAGGCGATAGACGGCAGACCCCTTCTGCCGCCACACGTGACTCATGAGACCCTTCCAGTGGGGATAGCCATTGGTGCCGTTCACAGAGAGTCGGTCTGCCTCCAGGTTATTTCGTCTCCACACTACTCGGTGGTCTTGGGGTACCCCTGGCTCCAGAAGCATAATCCGACTTTCGATTGGAGATCGGTCGAGATCCTCTTGTGGTCACCGCAGTGTGGGGCTAGTTGCATCCATGGGTCTGTCAAGTTGCTGTGTACTTCCTCGGACTCTCTGTTGCCTCCTGAATACGAGGAGTACCGGGATGTATTCGATAAGGTGCGCGCGGTTGCCCTACCTCCGCACCGCCCATACGATTGTGCCATAGAGTTACAATCTGGTGCCGTTCCTCCTCGTGGCAAAGTCTATCCACTGTCGGTAGCGGAGAATGAGGCCATGGAGGAGTACGTGAGGGAGGCGCTTTCACGCGGACACATTCGCAAGTCTTCGTCCCCGGCAGGGGCTGGATTTTTCTTTGTGAAAAAGAAGGGCGGTGAGTTGAGGCCTTGCATCGATTACAGGGGTCTCAATCGCATCACGATCAAGAACGCTTACCCGATACCCTTGATTTCCGAGCTGTTCGATCGCCTTAAAGGGGCCACGGTCTTTACCAAACTCGACCTGAGGGCGGCATATAACCTGGTAAGGATCAAGGCGGGCGATGAGTGGAAGACCGCGTTTAACACCAGGACCGGTCATTACGAATCCTTGGTTATGCCCTTTGGGTTGTGCAATGCGCCCGCAGTCTTTCAGGAATTCATCAACGATGTTTTCCGTGACCTGTTGCAGCAGTGTGTGGTAGTCTATTTGGATGACATCTTGGTATATTCTGAATCCATGGAGGCCCACATTCTGGATGTCAGACGAGTGTTGCAACGGTTACGAGAGAACAAGCTGTTCGGTAAGCTTGAGAAATGCGAATTTCACCGATCCCAGGTAACCCTCTTAGGTTACATCATTTCCGCTGAGGGGTTCTCCATGGATCCTGAGAAGGTTTCGGCTGTCTTACAGTGGCCCCAGCCCAGTGGTCTTCGTTCCCTGCAGCGCTTTTTGGGCTTCGCCAATTATTATCGGAAGTTCATCAGGGACTTTTCCATGCTGGCCAAGCCTCTCACGGATCTGACCAGGAAGGGCAGTAATTCCCAGGTCTGGCCGCTCGAGGCCATCCGAGCTTTTGAGGCCCTAAAGTCTGCCTTTGTGTCGGCTCCGATTCTGTCGCATCCCAACCCTGGGTTGCCCTTTGTCCTCGAGGTGGACGCGTCTGAGACGGGAGTAGGCGCCCTTCTGTCTCAGCGTAGAACACCAGAGGGCCCTCTGCTTCCTTGTGGGTTTTACTCCCGGAAACTGTCTTCCGCGGAGTGCAACTATCAGATTGGTGACAGGGAGTTATTGGCCATCGTGCAGGCCCTTAAAGAATGGAGGCACTTGCTCGAGGGTTCGGTGGTTCCGGTTCTCATCCTGACGGACCACAAGAATCTGACCTACCTTTCTGAGGCCAAGAGATTGACACCACGTCAGGCCAGATGGGCTCTGTTCTTGTCACGTTTTAATTACGTGGTCTCCTACCTACCCGGTTCCAAGAACATCAGGGCGGATGCCTTATCACGGCAGTACTCCGAGCTGTCCAGGGAGGAGTCGATTCCGACTTCGGTCATACCTCCGAATCAGATCCTGGCCGCCATTCGCACCAGCCTGACCTCTCCCCTGGGTGAGCAGATTTTGGCGGCTCAATCTGGTGCTCCCTCTGGGAGACCCAACGGCAGATGTTTTGTGCCTGAGGAGTTGCGCACTCGGTTGTTGCGAACCTACCATAACTCCAAGACCGCGGGGCATCCTGGAAAGAATCAGCTGTCCTGGGCTGTTTCACGTCTGTTCTGGTGGCCTTCCCTACGTTCCGACATCGCCGCATATGTAGCGGCATGCTCCGTTTGTGCCCAGAGTAAGTCCCCTCGGCACCTTCCGTTGGGCCTTCTGCAACCCATAGCCACCGGGGAGCGCCCATGGTCACACCTGGGGATGGATTTCATTGTGGACCTCCCTGCATCCCGAGGCCATACGGTCATTCTCATGATTGTGGATCGGTTTTCCAAAATGTGCCACTGTGTTCCTCTCAAGAAGTTACCCTCTGCACAAGAGTTGGCCACGATTTTTGCCAGGGAGGTCTTCCGGTTGCACGGTTTGCCTAAGGAGATTGTGTCGGATCGGGGGAGTCAGTTTGTGTCCAGGTTCTGGCGCGCCTTTTGCTCCCAGTTGGGGATTCATCTCTCCTTCTCCTCGGCCTACCACCCTCAGTCCAATGGGGCCGCAGAACGATCCAATCAGGCCTTGGAGCAATTCCTTCGTTGCTATGTCTCCGATCACCAAGACAATTGGGTTGACCTCCTGCCTTGGGCTGAGTTTGCCAGGAACACGGCGGTGAACTCTTCCTCTGGCACGTCTCCCTTCATGGCCAATTATGGGTTCCAACCTGCCGTGTTACCGGAGGTATTCTCTCCCCAGGATATTCCGGCTGTGGAGGATCACCTTTCCGTCCTACGTGCTTCTTGGGTACAGATCCAGAAGTCCCTTGAGGTCTCTGCGCAGCGCCAGAGACTCCAGGCTGATCGCAGACGAGCGCCTGCTCCTTCCTACCAGGTCGGAGACCGTGTATGGTTGTCCACCCGCAACCTCAACCTTAGAGTGCCCACTCCCAAGCTGGCGCCTCGCTTTGTTGGTCCCTTCCGAGTGCTTCGCAGGGTAAACCCGGTAGCCTATGCCCTTGCGCTTCCTCTTGGCATGCGGATCTCCAACGTGTTTCATGTCTCCCTGTTGAAGCCACTGGTGTGTAATCGTTTCACTTCCTCGGTTCCTCGGCCTCGTCCGGTCCAAGTGGGCAATCGTGAGGAATATGAGGTGAGCAATATCCTGGACTCACGCCTGGTCCGCGGTCGGTTGCAGGTTTTGGTCCATTGGCGTGGTTATGGTCCAGAGGAGCGTTCCTGGGTTCCCTCCGCAGATGTCCATGCTCCTGCCTTGCTCCGAGCCTTCCACGCACGCTTCCCTCAGAAACCGTTTTGTGCTCCGCGGAGGAGGGGCCCTTGAGGGGGAGGTACTGTCATGGTCTTACCTGCTTGCTGCTCTCCTTCGTTTGACATGTGCTGGCGGCCATCTTGGGTTCTGGGTTTCTTGTAGCCTTCCACCCTGCGGCTCCTCCTTCCCCTGGGAGGAGCTGGATGCCTAGCTCATATATATAGGAGGTCTGTGGCTTCAGTTCCTTGCTTGGTCCTCCTGTGTTCACTTGCTTCTAGACTGCTGCTGCTTCTGGTTCCTGATCCTGGCTTCGTCTGACTACCCTGCTGGTTCCTGATCCTGGCTTCGTCTGACTACCCTTCTGGTTCCTGACCTCTGGCTTCGCAAAGACTCTGCTCGGTTTCACCATCCGTTTGGACTTTTCCTTTACAGCTTTATTTTCAATAAAGCCTTCTTATTTTCACTTATCTCTTGTTGTACGTCTGGTTCATGGTTCCGTGACAATTCCATCAATCCTTTACCACAAACAGATTTGGTGAGTGAACATAAAAAACGCCTAGCTGATGCCCAAGAAATTGTCCAGATCTGCATGGCGAATGCATGCCAAAAGCAACAGAAAGACTATGATCAGTCTGCAAAAGCAGAACCCTTAAAAATTGGTAACCACGTGTGGCTGAAAAATAATCACTAGTAAGCTGGATAGTAAATGGGAAAGAGAACCCTACGTCATCACAGCTATTCCTAATACTGAGACTGATATCTACTAAATCACCAAAGAGAACAGAGCACCACAAATAGTGCATTGCAACCATCTCAAGTTGTGTTTGAAAGAGTTTGTCCAAGAAGAAACTCCATCCACAGAACAATTGTCTGAAAAGTCCCCTGATCCAGTGGAACCAACACCGTCTATTGGAAAATTACTATTAGACTCAGATCCCCTACAGTGGTTCTTGACACCATGGCTTAACATTTTTGTTCCCGCTGTAAGAAGGTATCTGGAATCATTGTGGATGGAAGGTATGTGTCACCAAGGTTCCTGGCCTCTGTGAAGTAAGAGCCGGTATTTTATGTGTCAGCAGCAGCTATTACTAATTGACACCTTGAGTATTAGCATGGCTGTCATAGCTGATCCGGGACGGCTCTTACTGGGAGTAGTCAAAGTGCTGGGTGGGTGACTACTCCCTATGTTCCAGGCCGGGTTTTGCCAGGCATAAAAAACAGCCAGCACTGCCAGGTGTGTGAATTTGCCTCCCTCTGACAGTAGAGCTCGGGAGTCTGTGTGCTGTGAACTGAGGGCTGTGCTGGGATTTGAGGTTTGAGACCGGCTGGAGGACTCAGGCCCCTCTAAAGGTGAACAGGCCACCTATGGACCCGATGAGGCTGAACTGCTAACAGGGTGTGAATTAACACACAGGAGAAAAAGTGACTTTTATTGTTTATGGACTTTCCTTGTGTGTGAATGAACACCAAGTCATCTGTGTTTTATTTTACACCAATGTGTGAATTAACATCACTGTTTGATTCAAGAATTGTGGACTTTGCCTCTATACTGCATCCTCTAGTCCAAACTACCAGAGCGAATCCCCACATGGCAAAGACTAATACAGCCCCACCTGAGCCATAAGAACTCCCTCGTGAAGGATCCTCAGAAGGTCAAGATGTACCAAGATACCTTGAACCAAGGCCTATAGAGTCACAGCCACTTCGAATATCCGACCGGCCTACCAAGGGAAAACTACCTGCCCGATATCGGGATTAACTGTTATTGCATTCCTGCATCATTGGCAGCTATAAAGCCTGTGAGGAATATGGATTATTATTTAATGCCAGCCATCTGCTGTCTGATAGCAGAGGGAGGAGCACTGCAGGGGGTCCTGGATTCAAACAATCCACTCGCTTACACATACAGTGGATATAAAAAGTCTACACACCCCTGTTAAAATGTCAGGTGATGTAAAAAAAAGGAGACAAAGATAAATCATTTCAGAACTTTTTCCACCTTTAATGTGACCTATAAACTGTACAGCTCAATTGAAGGTAGAGGGAAGAAAAAATATAAAAATAAAATAATATGGTTGCATAAGTGTGCACACCCTTAAACTAATACTTTGTTGAAGCACCTTTTGATTTTATTACAGCACTCAGTCTTTTTGGGTATGAGTCTATCAGCATGGCACATTTTGACTTGGCAAGACTTGCCCACTCTTCTTTGCAAAAACACTCCAAATCTGTCAGATTGCGAGGGCATCTCCTGTGCACAGCCCTCTTCAGATTATCCCACAGATTTTCAATTGGATTCAGGTCTGGGCTCTGGCTGGGCCATTCCAAAACTTTAATCTTCTTCTGGTGAAGCCATTCCTTTGTTGATTTGGATGTATGCTTTGGGTCGTTGTCATGCTGAAAGATAAAGTTCCTCTTCATGTTCAGCTTTCTAGCAGAAGCCTGAAGGTTTTGTGCCAATATTGACTGGTATTTGGAACTGTTCATAATTCCCTCTAGCTTAACTAAGGCCCCAGTTCCAGCTGAAGAAAAACAGCCCCAAAGCATGATGCTTCCAACACCATGCTTCACTATGGGTATGGTGTTCTTTTGGTGATGTGCAGTGTTGTTTTTGCGCCAAACATATCTTTTGGAATTATGGCCAAAAAGTTCAACCTTGGTTTCATCAGATCATAACACCTTTTCCCACATGCTTTTGGGAGACTTCAGATGTGTTTTTGCAAAATGTAGCCTGGCTTGGATGCTTTTCTTCGTAAGAAAAGGCTTTCGTCTTGCCACTCTACCCCATACATATGAAGACATATGAAGAATACGGGAGATTGTTGTCACATGTACCACACAGCCAGTACTTGCCAGATATATTTCTGAAGCTCCTTTAATGTTACTGAAGGCCTCTTGGTAGCCTCCCAGACCAGTTTTCTTCTCGGAGGGACGACACCTTTTCTTTTGGAGGGACGTCCAGTTCTTGGTAATGTCACTTTTGTGCCATATTTTCTCCACTTGCCTTGGAAATTCTTTTGTACCTTTCTCCTGACTGATACCTTTCAACAATGAGATCCCTCTGATGCTTTGGAAGCTCTCTGTGGACCATGGCTTTTGCTGTGGGATGCGACTAAGAAAATTTCAGGAAAGACCAACTAGAGCAGCTGAACTTTATTTGGGGTTAATCAGAGGCACTTTAACTGATGGCAGGTGTATGCTGACTCCTATTTAACATGACTTTGAATGTGATTGCTTATTTCTGAACACAGTTACATCCCCAGTTATAGGTGCACACACTTATGCAACCACATTATTTAAGTTTTTTTTTGTTTTCTTCCCTCCACCTAAAATATTTCAGCTTGTTTTTCAATTGAGTGGTACAGTTTATAGGTCACATTAAAGGTGGAAAAAGTTCTGAAATGATATATCTTTCTCTCATTTTTTTTACAGCACAGAAACCTGACATTTTAACAGGGATGTGTAGACTTTTTATATCCACTGTAGCACCTACTCCAGCCAGCCAGGAACCCAGCTAATGGAACAGGAAAACCTCTCTGCAGGGAATCTAAGCCATTCACCACTTAATGAACTTAATCAAAATATCAGACATCATGAAACCGGCTATTCATAAGGAATTATAAATCGCCCATCCATCACAGGCATAATCCAGATATATATTTGCCATCCTGTGGCCAAGACGGTCAGGCTCCTGCTCTTGGTTTGGTAATAGGATGCCAGGAAAGGGAGATATACATATCTCCCCACAAAAGACAAATAACAGTACCAGGTTTGGACTCTACTTGTAGCCGGAACCCAGGCGGGTCCGTTGGTCCCAGAACCATCTCCCTGTGACCTTCTGGTCTGGAGCTATGAACCCTAAAGGGTTTTGTAGGTCGTTGGGCTTCCCGGACCAGCGGGAGCGGGGGCCCTTCCCAGAGGCAGAAAGGGGAGGGGCGGCTACAGATCAAAAGGCTCACGCAAGCCAGCAGGGGTGTCTTTCTTCTGAAGGGGGTTCACGCTACATACGTGTTTGGAAGGGACCTGGAAACAGCTGACATCACTGCCTCCCATGTGACTACAGCCAAGCCTTAAAGAAACCCATTATTCATCACCATCCAAAGGACTCATCTATCTGGTAAACTGACTATTGTTCTGCTTAACCCTGTTGTATTTACCACTCAGACCACTGTATATATTTTCTGTGTATATTGTGTTATGTCTAGTGAGCCCTTAAGGCAATTAAATACATAATTTAATCTTGTGCTGTTCTGGTATCTCGATCACGAATCCCCACATCTGTGTTTCGGCCTGGTTATACGCTACTGCGGGTTGGTTTCTCAACCTATATAATCTCGTTAGCGGACCGGGCTTATATCAAAAGAGAAGCTGGTGGCAGTCTTCCCGGGCTGAGGAAGCACTGTTTCACTGGGGCAGTTAAAAGGCTCCTTCAGCTTGTTGCCTCTCTGTGCCCGTGTGGACAGGAGGGGTCTGTGAACACTCTACCAAGCTGACCTTACCTGCACGCCTTGGTAACCAGTGACTATACCGTATCTCGCTGGCTCTACGTATTTGACGTCCGGCGGCAGCGAGGTGCGGTATTCGTCACAGAGCCCGGGTAAGAAACTCATTGCCTTAATTATTTGCTTTGCTCTAAGGACTCTAAAGACTCTTTTGCCCTTGTTTTGCAACCTTCAAGTTATGTGCCCTGAGATGGACTTTGACGTACTAAAGCACTCCGTGTTCTACAGTCATCATGCTTCATGCCCAGGGAACGGACTCATACCCTGTGAGCCTCCTGAGAAAGTTCCCTTTTGTTTACATTATGGACTATCATGGTCTTTACTGTTCGCTGTACCAGGTCAGCGCCCCCCAGATCCCCTGTTACAAGAGAAACTACGGCCCTTGTCACTCATTCTTTATTGTGATGCTCCTGGTGTATATGTCTAACCCAATTCTCTTGCAGCCAAAGAAGAGAAAACACAAGAATGGCATAATGGTACTGTGTATATGCATGCATGCTCTTTTTATATTTTTCAGGTGATGCATCATCATGGCAAGAGTGTGCCGAGGACGACTTACATTAAAGCAGGGGGGGATGCAGTGTCCTGAAACACACTGCTTAATACTGTGATTATGTTTCATGTAAATTGTGCTTGCATAGGGAGGGGAAGGTTCTAACAAGCCTCCCAGGGCTAACTCCTCCCTGGACTCAGTACAGAGGAGAAGGAGAAGGAGGTCAGTGTGTGTGTGATGTCTGAGGACAAAGCTGCACCTCAGCAGCCATCTTGGAGAGTTACAAAAACTCCAAAGTTAGTTCCATGTACCAGCCCATAGAAGGGAAAGATTACAGAAGAACCAGGCAACTCAGAGAGGGAGTAAGAATATTGGCAAAGGAAGGTAACTGTCATTTTTAGGCTCTAATCTCCTTTGCATTAGGTGGAGAGATTCTAAGCTACAAGCTGCCCACCATAACCAAGGACAGAAAGGCCATCTGTCAAAATATAGTATTCCTAGAGAGGATACAGAAGTATATGATTAAACAGGACAGCAGAGATAGTCCATCCCTTCAGCCTGGAGAAACAGGGGAGAAAGATTGATTGTCATAGAAAACTGCCCCTTATGCAACTTCTGGGAACTAATCTGAATCACTGTAAAAGCTGCCTTGCTGTAAATGACTTTTGCATACATTGATGACCAAGGAGTTTGTTAAGAAACTTGGTCTCCTTATTCCACATAATCTTCTAATTGCACCTCGCGGTGCTGGCGTCACGAGCACAAGGGCCCAGCCACCAAAGCACCTCAAGGATTACCATTACCATCAAGGACACCTCAACTTCCATCTGGCTGGTGTTCCCTGCAATAGAGAGTGCCCAGGAGGATTTAGTGCTGTCTTCCTCATCACTGCACCCTGACCCAGGTAGCTGCAAAACTGTGAGAACGACTACTACCCCAATCACCCCACCATACACTCACATACTGCCCCTGCGGTCCAGTCCACTGCATGTAGTCAAAGAGAAAAAAATTTACAATGGAAGGACTGGGTTTCCTGGGGCTCACCAAAGGTGATGGCTCTGAAGTCCACCCTCCATGCATGTGTATTGCCCCCAAGTGGCATTACCACTTCTACACCCTGCTTCTATCTGTGAATGCTAATATAATGTTATCTTATGCATCTATTTCCAGGTCCCTAGACACTGTGCACTTATAATAATGTTATGTAATTGTTCATGTAATGTGCCTGGTTCACCAGCAGGGGGCAGCAACTATGGCAGCGCTACACTTAGAGATAATGGAACTCACCATTCCATTCTCTCAACCTTTCTTGGTCAGAAGTGGGCCAGTCCTGTTTGCTACAAGAAGGAGGTAGGGAGTTCTGGTGTTTTCTGGTTGAGACTCCATGTTGGAGCTGCCAGGATTCTAACTTATTCCCTGGCGTAATCCAGAGTCAGACTACAGAGAGAAGTTGCAGCATCCTGCAGAAGCAGAGATTCCATTTAAGTCTGTTAGTACAACAGAGCCAAAGAGAAACCGATGTAGCAGATTTGAGATTGTTTGCCTGCCAGAGTTAATGCTAAAGCCTGCTGGAACCAAGATAAAGTCTGTAAACCGTTTGGAGAAACGTTTATGCAAAGTAAAGCTGCCATTGAACTTCATCACAAGATCTTGACTCAAATATTTCTTCAAATCCCTCAGTTGTTCACCCTATTTGCTTCAAAGCCAACGCCTGGGGTTCCAGTGTATCCAGGTAGCAGCACCGTGACACGTGCACAAAACATTAAGGGACATTATAGGCGACACTATATCACTCGGCCATTCCTACACCTGGGTACCAAAACCATTTCTTAAAGGGACTCCGTCCCATTGTTGCTTCATTGCAACTGGCGTCACTAAACACTTATCTCATCTTAAAGGGACCCCTTGCAGACCGCTGTTGTTACATTTGCCGTCCCCTTAAAGGGGTTCTCTGGAAAGTAAGAAAATGAAAATACCTAAATATTACTTTATTATAAATATATTCTTAAATACCTTTCATTATTTATAATGGCTTGTTTTGTCTAGGGAACAATCATCAGGGGAAACAAAATGGCCGCTGTTCCATTAGTTCCCACAAAACCTGTCCTAATCACACATGAGGACAAGTTACTTTACAACACTGAGGTAAACAGCTGCCTCATCCTCATCCTCCTCTCTACTTTTCAGGAATTATGATCCTGAATACAGATGATAAGAACTGTAGCTGAATCTCTGAGAGAATGGAGTTTATGAGGAAACATGAAGTACAGAGAGGACGGACAGGAAAGACTGTGGTAATGTGTTGCTGTGGTAATGGAGACTGCAAACAAGTGCTGCTGCTCATTAACTACACCTCACCCTCCTCTCATGTCTCCTCATTATCTCTATTCCCACACAGATTCACCTGTATTCAGGATCATGATTCCTGACAAGCAGAGCAGAGAAGAGGATGAGGCAGCACTATGGCTCATTGTGGGGAAGTAACTTGTCCTCCTGTGTGATTAGGACAGGTTTTGTGTGTACTGATAGGACAGCGACTATTTTATTTCTCCTAATGATTGCTCCCTAGACAAAACAAGCCATTCTAAGTAATGAAAGGTATTTGTGAATATATTTATTATAAAATAATATTTAAGTATTTTCATTTTTTTTAATTCCTGGAGAACCCCTTTAAAGGATTATTCCCATCTCAGACATTGGGTCAGATCGCTAGGATATACCCCAATGTCTGATAGGTCCAGGTCCCGCCTCTGGGACCCCCGCCCATACTTAGAACGAAGCCTATGAAGTCCCAGAGGGTGCACCGAGCATGCATGGCTGCCCTCCATTTATTCTTATGGGAACACCGAAAATAGCTGTGCAAGGGCGGCCACTGCTCCATTCACTTCTATGGGGCTAACGGAAATAGTCGAGCCAGCACTCAGCTATTTTAAGTGCTCTCTAAGGAATAAATAGGACTTTGCAGGTGTCACACTGGGTAGGATACAAGATACAATAGAAACACAGAAAACAATGAAACAAGTGTCTAGGCCAGAGCTGTGGATAAAGGTCACCTCCTAGCAAATCCCTACCAACTCTCCCTGGACTTCTGTGCCCACGTTCAGACCCTGAAGGTGGGAATAAACGTGCCCCCATGCCTAAGACTGAAGAAACCCTAAGATCCCTAAGATAGTGGAAAAGGGGGAAAGAGACAGCCTACTTCCTCAAGCAAGGAGGGAGCAGGTGTCTCCCTAACAGCCTAGACAGAACACAAGAGAGAAACAAAACCAACTTATCTGTAGCTGAGCAGAAACAGCAATTCATTCCTTCCTTCCTTCCTTCCTCAGAGCAAGATAGAAGCTATAACCCGCACAGGACACTGGGAAAGGGAGTAATTTAAACTCATACAAACGACCCCACCCAGTGCACCTGGAAGGAGGCGGATACAGCTCAAATCCAAACCCAAAACAAACTACACATGTGCTGCTAGCCTGACAGACCTCCGCACATAACCTGAGCAGGGCATGACAGTACCCCCCCTTCTACGGGTGACCTCCGGACACCCCGGCGAAACTTTATCCGGGTGGGCCCTGTGAAAGGCCCTCACCAGTCGGCTGGCATAACATCCACAGCCGGAACCCACATCCTCTCCTCGGGGCCGTATCCTCTCCAGTGCACCAGGTACTGAAGGGAACCCCGAAGAACACGTGAGTCGAGAACCCTAGAGATCTCGAACTCAAAATTTCCATCAACCAGAACAGGGGGAGGGGGCAATGGCGATGGTTCCACCGGTTTCACATATTTCTTCAGTAAAGACCTGTGGAACACATCATGGATCCCCCAGATCTGCGGAAGATCCAGACGAAACGCCACTGGATTGACAACCGCAGATATTTTGTAAGGTCCAATAAATCTTGGACCCAGTTTCCAAGATGGCACTCTCAGTTTAATATTTTTAGTAGATAGCCACACCAGATCACCCACACACAGGTCCGGACCAGTCATACGTCTCTTGTCAGCCATTCGCTTATACCTCTCACCCATCTTCTCTAAATTCACTTGGATCCTCTGCCAGATAGAAGACAAGGCAGAAGAAAATCTCTCCTCCTCTGGCATCCCAGAGGAACTAGTCCCAGAAAAGGTACCAAACTGAGGATGAAAACCATATGCGCCCAAAAATGGTGACTTACCCGTGGACTCCTGCCTACGGTTATTCAAAGCAAACTCTGCTAGGGATAAGAATGAGGACCAGTCCTCCTGATTCTCAGCCACAAAGCACCTCAAGTACGTCTCCAGGTTTTGATTAGTATGCTCTGTCTGCCTATTCGACTGCGAATGAAAAGCCGAAGAGAGCGAAAGTTGAATGCCAAGCCGAGAGCAGAACGCCCTCCAAAACCTGGAAACAAACTGTTTGCTCCTATCAGAAACCACATCCGAGGGAATGCCATGTAATTTCACGATGTTATCAACAAAAACCTGAGCAAGAGTCTTGGCATTGGGCAAACTAGCTAACGATACAAAGTGAGCCATTTTACTAAAACGGTCAACAACCACCAGAATCACCCTTTTCCTGGAGGAACTCGGCAGATCCGTAATAAAGTCCATAGACAAGTGCATCCAAGGACGAGATGGAATATGCAAAGGAAGAAGTGAACCAGAAGGTCGAATGTGAGCAACCTTTGACCGTGCACAGGTCTCACAAGCTGTTACCTAATCCTCAACACTCTTACGTAACCCGGGCCATCAGAACCTCCAGGAAATAAGATCAAAGGTGGACTTGCCACCGGGATGTCCAGCAAGGACAGTATCGTGATGTTCCTTGAATACCTTTTATCCCAGTCCATCAGGAACAAACAACCTCTCTGGGGGACAAGAATCAGGGGCCCCCTCCTGGACCCCCAACACCTCCATCTCCAATTCGGGGTACAGAGCGGAGACGACCACCCCATCAGCCAAAATCGGAGCAGGATCCTCTGAATCACCTCCCCCAGGAAAACTACGAGACAATGCATCTGCCTTGATGTTTTTTACCCCCGGGCGAAAGGTAACCACAAAATTGAACCTAGTAAAGAACAGTGACCATCTAGCCTGTCTAGGATTCAGACGCTTGGCAGATTGCAGGTAAGCAATTCTTATGATCAGTATATACCGTAACGGGATGAGACGCCCCCTCCAACCAGTGACGCCATTCCTCAAAGGCCAATTTGATGGCCAGCAATTCCTTATCTCCTACATCATAATTCCTCTCGGCGACCGAGAGCTTCTTGGAAAAAAAAGCACACGGAACCCATTTGCCAGGAGATGAACCCTGCGACAACACTGCTCCAACCCCTACCTCTGACGCATCCACCTCCACCACAAATGGCTGAGACACATCGGGCTGCATCAGAATGGGAGCAGACACAAAACACTCCTTAATAGCCGAAAAGGCCTGCAATGCCTTCTCCGACCAGACAGAGAAGTCGACGCCCTTCTTAGTCATATCGGTCAGAGGTTTTACAATGGTAGAATAGTTCAAGATAAATTTTCTATAATAATTGGTAAACCCCAAAAACCGCATCAAAGCTTTCTGATTCTCCGGTTGGTCCCATTCCAGAACCGCCCGGACCTTTTCGGGGTTCATACGAAAACCAGAGTCAGAAAGCAGATATCCCAGAAACGGAAGCTCCTGCACAGAAAACACACATATCTCCAATTTGGCATATAATTTATTCTCCCGAAGGATCGACAAAACCTGTCTCACGTGATCCTTATGGGTCTTCAGATCAGGAGAGTAAATTAGAATGTCATCCAAGTAAGTTACCACGAACCTTCCCACAAAATGATGGAAAATGTCATTGACAAATCGCTGAAACACTGCTGGCGCGTTAGTTAACCCAAAAGGCATAACCAGATTCTCGAAATGACCCTTGTGCATGTTGAAGGCCGTTTTCCACTCATCCCCTTCCTTGATTCTGATCAGATTGTAGGCCCCTCTTAAATCTAACACCTTGGCTCCAACAATTTGATCAAAAAGGTCAGAGATCAAAGGAAGGGGATACGGATCCCGGACCGTAATACGGTTCAATTCCCAGAAATCCAAACAAGGTCTAAGCGATCCATCCTTTTTCTTTACAAAAAATAAACCAACTGCAACCGGAGACTTAGATGGTCTAATATGACCTTTTGCCAAACTCTCGGCAATATACTTCCACATGACCGCTCTTTCAGGTTGAGAAAGATTGTACAGCCGAGACTTTGGCAACTTAGCCCCTGGGATGAGATTAACTGAACAATCATAGTCACGATGAGGAGGCAATTCCTGAACCCCACCCTCCGAAAAGACATCCGCAAAATCTGAGAGATACTGAGGTAAAACCGTAGTAGACACACCAGAGATAGATGTGCCAAGACAATTGTCCGAACAAAATTCACTCCAACCAGTGATCTGTCTTGCCTGCCAATCTATAATTGGGTTATGTTTTGTCAACCACGGTAACCCTAAGACTATAGGAGCGGGCAAGTCCTTCATGACAAAACAAGACATGATCTCAACATGTGAATCATCCACCCTCAACTGAATACCATGAGCAATATGAGTGAAAAGACTCCTTTGAGAAAGAGGGGAAGAGTCAATTGCAAAAACCGGAATCTCTCTTTCTAAAGTGCAAGTACTTAGGCCCAGATTTTGAAGAAAAAGAAAATCAATAAGGTTTACCCCAGCACCACAGTCAAGGAATACTTCAACATAAAATTTTCTTGAGTCTAGCGCCACCATAGCTGGAAGGAGAAAACGAGTATTACAGGGAGCTAGCATACCTGCTTGCTCCGCCACCCCATTCACACTACCAAGAGTCAGGGATGTTTTTTTTTTTTTCTTTATGTAAACCTCTTTGTGATTCTTTATCATCAACATGCGGTTTAACTAAAGGACAAGCAAAAATAAAATGACCACTTTCTCCACAGTAATAACATAGCTTATGCAACCTCCTAAAGTTCCTATTACCAGAACGGAAAGACACCTGACCCAGCTGCATGGGTTCCTCCCCTACCCCAGAGTTACATGTTATATCACCCTGGGGAACAGGTGAGACAAAACCACTCACAGAAGGGATCCCTCGCGCGGAGGGAACCTTACACCTCTCTCTAATACGTCTATCTAACCGTACTGCCAAAGACATAGCATTCTCCAATGTATCCGGGTACTCATGAAAAGCAAGGGCATCTTTTAATCTCTCAGACAACCCCTGACAAAACTGACTATGTAGCGCGGGGTCATTCCACTCTGACTCAGTAGCCCATCTCCTAAATTCAACGCAGTAAGCCTCTGCAGTATGTTCACCTTGTAATAAATTACGCAATTTAGATTCCGCCATCGAGACCCGATCTGGGTCATCATAAATTAATCCCAAGGCTTTAAATAATTCTTCCACCGACCGGAGGGCCAGAGAACTGGACGGCAGAGAAATGGCCCAGGATTGCGCATCCCCTTTAAGCAGGGATATGATTATCCCTACCCTCTGACTCTCATTACCAGATGAAAATGGACGCAGTTGAAAATACAGCTTGCATGACTCTCTAAAGCGGATAAAGTCATCCACACCCCCTGCAAATCTATCAGGGAGAGTGACTCTAGGCTCCCCAAAAATTTGACTTTCTCCTATTGCACCTGATGCCAGAGCATTCTGACACAGTGTGACCGAATTACGCAGATCAGCAACCTCTAGGGATAATCCTTACATGCGATCAACTAGCGCATCCATTGACTCCATCACAAAGCAGCTGAGAAATGGCAGTCTAAGTATTGACGGGTTATAATGTCACGCTGGGTAGGATACACAGAAACACAGAAAACCATGAAACAAGTGTCTAGGCCAGAAGCTGTGGATAAAGGTCACCTCCTAGCAAATCCCTACCAACTCTCCCTGGACTTCTGTGCCCACGTTCAGACCCTGAAGGTGGGAATAAACGTGCCCCTGTGCCTAAGACTGAAGAAACCCTAAGATCCCTAAGATAGTGGAAAAGGGGAAAAGAGACAGCCTGCTTCCTCAAGCAAGGAGGGAGCAGGTGTCTCCCTAACAGCCTAGACAGAACACAAGAGATAAACAAAACCAACTTATCTGTAGATGAGCAGAAACAGCAATTCCTTCCTTCCTTCCTTCCTCAGAGCAAGATAGAAGCTATAACCCGCACAGGACACTGGGAAAGGGAGTAATTTAAACTCATACAAACTACCCCACCCAGTGCACCTGGAAGGAGGCGGATACAGCTCAAATCCAAACCCAAAACAAAACAAACTACACATGTGCTGCTAGCCTGGCAGACCTCCGCACATAACCTGAGCAGGGCATGACATCAGGCTCCATCCGAAGCCGCACCTATCAGACATTGGAGGCATATCCTAGTGATATGCTCCCAATTTATGAAATGGGAATAACCCTTTAAGGAATAGACAGTAATGGTAGTGTCACGGATGAGGTATAGGAGTAAACACCACACTGACAACCAGGAGGGAAAGGGAAAGCCACTAGGCCTCAATGTTAGGGAAAGGACAAGGTTACCTCCTAGAGAATCCTACTTCTGGCCCTGACTCCTAACTCTATGGGCACCCCTTGAAGGTAGGAATGCCCATACCCAGGAACCTGGGACCCTGGAGACCCTAAAGATCCCTATGGATATTGGCAGGGCTGAGACAACCCGTTTCTTCCCAGATGAAGAAACAAGCATCTCCCTGAGGCCTAGTAACAACCAACAAGGAAGGGAAAACAAAACACAAACAAACGCAACACTTAACTTCTGTAGTGAGATGGACGAGCAGGAACTCCAGAAAGGACAACACACCAGCTCTTCCAAAACCAAATGAAGCTATCTTTCCGCACAGTCAGAAGGATGGGGTAAGACTAAAAAGGGTAGAAGTAATGACTGCTAAGCTACATCTGAAACAAGGTGTAACAATCCTATAGGCTCACCTGAGTCAGAGGACCGCTGGCTGGAGGTAGGAGTGGAGCCCAGTGGCAAGGACCGCAGGCAGGTAGTAGGTAGGGACAAGCAGAAGAGTAGTCGGTAGGCAGGCGGTGGGTCAGGGCAGGCGGCAGTAAGCGTGGTCAGACAATCCGGATGGCAACGGTGGTAGCAGTTCAGTAGGTAGGGACAAGCAGAAGAGTAGTCGGTAGGCAATTCCTGGTCAGCAGTGGACTTTCAGTAGTAGCAGGAGCAGCAGATGAGGAGAAGCTTGATCAAGGCTCAGGAGCTCAATAATCAGCAAGCTAGAGTGCAAGGGGCTGGACTTATATAGGGAAGTACCAGGTGTGGGGAATCAAGGGTGATGAGCAAGGCTTGGCAAGACTGAGGTTACATAATAGGTTTCAGGGAGTAATGTCCAGAGAGGACGGTAGCCTAGTAAGCAGGGCTACCGCCTGGGATGTGGCTGGTCACGGGTTCGAATCCCGACACAAGGTATGTTGTCATTAACAACAACAACACTGAATCAAGGGTAATCAAAGAGCCTGTTAGATTCCTCCACGCTCAGCCAGTCTCCTTGATCTCCTGAGATCTGTCACGGGAGGGACCGTGACAGGTAGGTGACTGGTTCCAATGTCAGCTCGTATGGGGTTGTCTTTTGCAAGACATTTGAGGCCCATTTGTGTATCAGAGCCTGGGCTCACTGAAGGACCCTCTGTCTGCTCTCCAGTGGACCACTCCAAACTTGAAGGAAAGTCTGATAAATTTATGTTTTGGATCCATTGTCAGCTATTTTTCAATTTGGTGAATGCAGCACCATTTTATTTCAATTTTTTTTCCCCAGGCAGCAAAACAAGCAGCTTGATTGACCAGTGAGACATTTGTCCATCTTTGTCCACCCGTGGGTCTAAAACAACCTGATTTGTTGATGACCCCATATCAGATGGAAAATTCATGACTAGGGTGAATCGCAGTGTATAGACATTGTTTATTAAGCATTAAGTATTCAAAAAAATGCTGAATTTACGAGGGTATCAGGTTATCTGTGTTAACGCTGTATGTCCCCAGCATGTATTTTAATGGGTGAAGGGTGGAGGCAGAAACTATAATGCCAAGAGATTGTTTGGCAGGAGTCCTTAGAGAATATTTTGTCATGCTGAGAAGGAGATATGGGCAATAAATGAAAGGACTTATTTTACGAAAAGCCGGGTGGGGCTACCATTGGAAAAGTGTTTACCCCTTAAAAGGGTTGTCCAGTATTAGAGAAAGGAGTATTAATTATTCCTCCTCCAGAAAGAGTTCCAGTCTTGTCCATGGGCTGTGTTTGGTATTGCAGTGAATTCTCAGATGTAAATGGCAGACGTGCAATATCAGAAATAGCTCATGGGCAAGTTGCACTGTTTCCAGAAGAAAAATAAAGTAGTACTTTTTTTTCTAATTTAGAACAATACAATTTCAGGAAACCATTTTTTGGTCTTTAGGACCACAGTTAGAGTTTTAACCAATCAGATCCCACCTTTCATTTTCCAAAGTAGCTGTCCAAAATGAAAGGTGGAATCTGGGCAACTAAGCCAGTTCTACTTTACATCAGTTTGATAAATGACCCCAAAAGTTTGTAGATAAATTAAGTTGTATTATAAAAAAATAATGTAAAACAGCATGCTTAATTATTAAAATATTTGTACTTGTTATTAAAAGTAATTTTTCAATACATTTAATTATCTCTAAATTGTGCATTTTCTGTGTCTATGAGTTGGTTTGATAGGTAGTGGCAGGTGTTTGCAGCGTTGGGCTTCCTAAGGCCTACCAGAGGAAATTATTTTTGGGGCCCAACCATTATATCATCCCAGTGGCAAGTGATTGGCTCTAAAGTCAGCTCCAGATATTTTTATTTCACTGGATCTTTGGGGTCCAATAAGGTATCAGAGTCTGGGCCCACTAGAGGATCCTCTGGTACTCTGGTGGGCCAGTCTAAACCCAGTCTGTTAAGTGGGGGTCCAAGGAAGCTGCCTTGACTGCCTCAGCAACTCCAATAGGCTAGAATCCCAACCTGTTGTTAGCAGCCAAATGTGACAACCCTAACTATATGTTTTTTAACTACCAGCGGGTTGGAGTGCGCTCCTGCGAGTGACAAGGTGTTATATGCAAAGTATGTCTTGTGGATATGCCATAAATGTCCAAGATCGGAATGACCCTGCATATAATTATACAGTGTGCAGAATATATTTTATGCTGTAGATAATGTATAGAAAGGCTGCCTGACAACCCCAAGTAAAGGTGATAATATTAGTTGTCACCCAGCTTACCCAGAAGCAGATACAACTGAGACGTAACCAAAAAGAATTTTAACAGGAAGACAATTCAGGGACTTGCTTTCAAGGGGAAATGATCTTTAACTAGCTATAGCTCTTGCCTTCAGCAAAACAAGTGCACTCGCATGTAGCTTCACGTATTGCATGCTATTCATCTACCTAACCCCAATAAAAGGCAAGATTAGCTGAGTTTACTGGTAGCTGTGCCTCTGAATCCCATGTATTTGGATTCTGAGGCTTCACCTAAGCTACAGGGTTGTTATGACTGACTGCTGTTTAAAATGTGGATGTCTTGTCTACATAGATTATGATTAAGTGGAAATGTTACAATCGCGGCAGTGACATCATAATTGTTTGTCAAGTTACAGATGGAACAAAATTGTTCCAGCTCAAGTATAATCAGAGGGGATTTGTAAATCTGTTAAAAAAAATACATCTACATATGTTATGCACCAGTAATTCCTAGCACAGAAGCCAGTTACATGTAAATCTACACTCAAGTTATTAGCAAAGCCCTGCTGCTGGAAAAGTAAAGAATAAAGGTATGTCAAAGGAAAGTAAAAACAATTTAAATGTAGTTGTTACCCAACATCTTAAAAAATCAGACATTTGGATGTTTGAACATAAAACAAGTCCAACTATCATGATTTCTGTACTGTGCCTGTATTCAGCTGAAAAGGACCAGAGGGAGGAGCATCGTGAGATGCGTTGCTTTCAACCAATCAGCAGTGCTGAAAACATTCCATGCTGATAGGTTGCTGATAGGTTGAGAGTAGCTGACTGACATTGCTTTCCTCATAATACTCTTCCCTCATGTCCTTTTCAGTTTAATGAAGGCACCATATACTGTACAGTTTCTCACACTTAGGCCTCTTGCACACAATGTTTTTTTTTTCCGTTTCCGTTCCGTTTTTTCCGTTCCGTATACGGACCATATACGGAACCATTAATTTCAATGGATCCGCAAAAAAAAGGAAGGTACCTTGTATGCCTTCCGTTTCCGTTCCGTTCAAAGATAGAACATTTCCTATTATTGTCCGCATAACGGACAAGGATAGTACTGTTCTATCAGGGGCCAGCTGTTCCGTTCCGCAAAAAACGGAATGCACACAGACGTCATCCATATTTTTTGCGGATCCGTTTTTTGCGGACCGCAAAATACAGAAAAAGCCATACGGTCGTGTGCAAGAGACCTTATAGGCTAAAGACCACCAAACAAGTGACAAACATTTAAATATTTGATCTGATGTGGTTAGTTTGGATAATAATTTAACTCTTCTGGTTGGAAGACTCATTACTGGCCAATCACGTTCATTGTGGGGTTATTCAGCTTTTTATGGCCTTTTGCAGGTCAAGAGGTATTATCCTTCTAGCTCAGCTCTTGTAGCTAGAACATTTTTGGTGACCTTTGTTGTTTATGTGAGCACCAGACAAATCTCAGACAGGGTAAGAGATTCGTTTCACACCATACCTACCATTAACCGGATGGATCAACATGGCCCATACTCCCTCAAGCTATTCTACCTTGGCTTTCAGTTGCGGAACTAAGCAATTACCATGGAAACCTTTTAGGTCATTATTACAAATAAATCACTTTTGGAAGCAATAGTTGCCCTAAGGGCCAGGTTACTAATAACAAGAACTTCTAACTATGTTGTACCTTCTCCACGAGTCTTTATGTTGCAAACTTTTTACTGTAGCTTCCATTAATACCAAAGGGTTGTGTAAAAATGTATTAGTCCATATTATAAAAAAAGAAATAATAAAATAACAAAACTTTTTCATGTCTACAGAGCTGATATCATTTTGCACTATTTGTGACTTTTTGATCACTACACTGTAAAAGCCTTGGTTCCTTAAGAGAGACCAGAGCTTTTATATACAAGCAATGGCTTCACTGATCACTGTGTGCTCCTGGGAAAAGCTGCTTCAGATTCCGTGGTCACAATAGACATAGACATCTGAGGCATTAAAGGTCTGCGATCAGCATTCAAACAGCAGAAGACTGGCAGTTATGGCGCCCACTGCCCTTGCCATATTTAAAGACTGGATTTCTGCCATACTTGTACAGCAGAGATCCGGAAAGGTTAATAGAAATTTTATAATGCTCTATTTTCACTCTGGTGGTGCTCCATTGATAGTATACAGGCTGATATAAATGGCAGTTCTGAAATTCAGTATAGTATAGTACTGTACTGTATAATATCAAACGCACCATGCCAAAACTAGATTTCTCATTATAATTAATAGTACTATCCCATATAAAATTACAGTGCCAGTCAAAAGTTTCAACACACCTTTTCATTCAGTTTTTTTTTTTAAATTTACTTTCTGCATTGTAGATTTATAGTGAAGACTTGAAAGCGATGAAGAAACACATGGAATTAAGTGGTAAACCAAAAAAAGTATTAAACCAGAATATGTTTTATATTTTAGGATCTTCAGAGTTGCCCCTTTTTGCCTTAATTACAGCTTTGCATTCTCTCGGTCAGCTTCATGAGTGATTTGAGTACCAAGAGACTTGGTTAGATCTTGGGAAAGGAGACTGCTATAGGTGAAGTCCAGTTCTCTGGTCCTATAAAACAACATTGTTACAACAGGGGGCGTTATTACTGTCTGTAGGGGATTAGCATACATAAGGGGCAATATGGTAGGCTATTTCTTTGTGGACACGGAGAAGATCATTATTACTCAGTGGGGTGTGGTGCACTATGAATCTGGCACTATAATTTTGGGAGCACTGTAGTTTTCAAGGGTGCTGTCTATATTTGGGAATTAAAGGGGTTATCCGATCCCTGAAATGCCCCCTACATGCCTGGGCCCCTCACAAGCAATGTTTTTACCTGGCTCCCCGGCCCCCACGTCTCTCCTGGTCCCCGCATGGCTGCCACTGCTTCTCCCCATGCGCGGATGAAAATATCTGGTGTCGGGGGGGGGGGGGGCAGCCAATAGCAGGCGGTGACGGGGACCAGCCTCACTAGCGTCAGCTGCGATGCTAAGGAGGCTCATTCCTGTCACCGCCTGCTATTGGCTGATGCCTTCCTACCCCACCCGACCCAGATGTTTCATCCGCGCACAGGGAGAAGTAGCGCCAGCCTCGTGGGGACCAGGAGCGACACGGGTGCTGGGAAGCCAGGTAAGTACATTGTGTGTGAGGGGCCCGGGCATATGGAGCGGGGCATTTCAGGGATCGGATAACCCGTTTAATTATAGTTATGACATAATTATATCTGAAGTACCATATTTGGGGTGAATGTGCCACACAGCAGGTACAGTAATAGAGCACTGCAGGCTCAAAATTAAGGGTAATAGGTGATGGGGAGTTTGTGTAGGTTGAGGAAAGGTAGTGAGGCAGAAAAATTGAGGAGCCAAAGATGTCTCTGTACAAAATGTTGCAAACACAAGTTGTGTCTGCAAGAAGTCATCATGGTGTTCTGGGTCAGATGTAGAAGACAGGAAAAGCGAATGACTCCAATCACAGGCGACGTAAGCTGTAAGCCATTGGATATAGCTGTACTGTAATATGGTCTGCAGAGTTCCTGTGTAAAACTAAACATCGGCATCGGCCCACCTGGAAATTTCCCTGTAAGGTCTATGGCCAATCTGCCCCTGTCTACCACAGTATGGTCACCGTTTGGGGGTAATATTGGTCTTTGTACAGTGTTTTGTTCAGTAACAGTGTGGTGGTAAATATTTGGTTACTATTTAGTAGTATTGGTAGTGGTAATGTTTTGAAATTACCTCTTTGGGGGCCTACTCATGTGCCGAACCTGTGTGTATATATATATATATGTATATATATATATATATATATATTGTGAGAAGGCACAAGGTGCCATAATAGATGATAGATACGTGTCACCGAGGTGCCTGGCCTCAGTGAAATGAACCGGTAATGTTTTGTCAGTAACCCTAGGTTGCTAGAGGTAGTTAACTGCTAGCTGCAGCTGATCCAGGCCGGGTTTCATTGGAGTAGTCAAAGAGCAGGGTGGGATGACTACTCCCACGTATCCAGGCCAGGTGCCTATTTAAGCCAGGAATCCCAGGAGAGCTGGGGGTGTGGTTCCTAGTCTCGAAGTGTAATAGACTGGTAGTAAAGCTGGGTAGTGTGTTGCTGTGGATAAGCCTGCCGTTGCCTACTCTTTTCCCCCTCTCCAGCGGGTGGTGGAACTCTGAAACTACAGAGGACTGTGAGTTGTACCATTTCATATGAACTGTGTTTCTTTGTGTTTACCCGCTGAAGTAAGCGAGCATTTGTGTTGAACAAAATAAAAGACTATTGTTTAAATGACACCTGAAGTCACTGTTTGAGCTGATCCCCACAATATATATATATATATATGCAGTGTCCCACTATGTGTTATATATGGCACTTTAAACTGTCTTATATAATGTATTTATATGTAAGTTGTAATTACTATTACCAGGCTGTTAGGAGAGTTATTCCATCTATTTGCCCCTAGGTGGTGCTGGCATCACTGATATATACACTGCCTGTCCAAAAAAAAGTCGCCGCCCAAAAAAAAAATATTCTCAATGGGGTTAAGGTCTGGACTCTGTTGTGGCCAATCGATGTGTGAAAATGATGTCTCTGCTCCATGAACCATTCTTTCATAATTTGAGCCCAATGAATCCAGGCATTGTCATCTTGGAATATACCCGTGCCATCAGGGAAGAACAAATCCATTGATGGAATAACCTGGTCATTCAGTATGTTCAGGTAGTCAGCTGTCCTCATTCTTGGAGCACATACTGTTGCTGAACCTAGACCTGACCAACTGCAGCAACCCCAGATCATAGCACTGCCCCCACAGGCTTGTACAGTAAGCACTAGGCATGATGGGTGCATCACTTCATCTGCCTCTCTTCTTACCCTGATGCGCCCATCACTCTGGAACATGGTAAATCTGGACTCATCAGACCATATGACCTTCTTCCATTGCTCCAGAGTCCAATCTTTATGCTCCCTAGCAAATTGAAGCCTTTTTTTCTGGTTTGCCTCACTGATTAGTGGTTTTCTTATGGCTATGCAGCTGTTCAGTCCCAATCCCTTGAGTTCCCTTCGCATTGTGCTTGTGGAAATGCTCTTACTTTCACTATTATACATAGCCCTGAGTTCTACTGTTGTTTTTCTTCGATTTGATTTCACCAAACATTTAAGTGATCGTCGATCACGATCATTCAGGATTTTTTTCCGGCCACATTTCTTCCTCGAATACGATGGGTCCCCACTATCCTTCCAGTTTTTAATAATGCGTTGGACAGTTCTTAACCCAATTGTAGTAGTTTCTGCAATCTCCTTAGATGTTTTCTCTGCTTGATGCATGCCAATGATTTGACCCTTCTCAAACAGACTAACATCTTTTCCACGACCACGAGATGTGTCTTTGGACCTGGTTGTTTAAGAAATGAGATGCAACTCATTGCACCAGTTGGGGTTAAATAACTTGTTGCCAGCTGAAAGATAATCGCCCATGCAGTAATTATCCAATAGGAGGCTCATACCTATTTGCTTAGTTAAATCCAGATGGCAACTTTTTTCTTGGACAGGCAGTGTATATCTGGGGTTTGCTAATAAAGTGGGTAGAAGAGAGTTGAAAGTTAGAGAAGGAAGGAAGTTAATGGAGGAGGTGAACAAGAGCAGTCCACAATGTAGCTGCTATTTTAGCCCCTTGGCCCTGATCAAGGCAAGGGAGCATAGAGAACCGTATCACAGCAGCACAGCACGGACCAGTGAGTCTACGTCTGGATCTAGAGAAAGTCTAATGGAGGATAGAGCTAAATTAGCCTATGGACTTCACAAGCACCAGTGACCAGGAGGAACCTAAAAGTACCTGGACACAACCGGATGATTAGTGCGCAAAATTATCCTTTACCACATGCCTCTATGGACATAGTGCACCTTAATTCTTCAGTGAGCATCCTTTCCAAAGAGTGGAGTAGAAGACTGATGCCTGCCATTAGGGATACCACCCTGTGGATTGCTACTGACCAGTAAGAGTTTATTATATTCAGTACCTGAGTGCTAGAGAGTGGACATAGAATAGACAGATATCGAAAGGAGGAAAACTCGACTTACAATTGCCAAGCGTGTTATAAAGAATACAGCTGAATCAATATCTATATTATTGTTTGGCCCTATACATGAACTGTACTGACTACCTGGAGACAAGCGATTTAAGTGAAAGTTCAACTCTTTTACTACAGCCGACTCCTCCTCCTTTCTACCAACTTTATTTGCACTTAACGGTGCTGGTGTCACGAACACCAGGGACCCTTCTTCCAAGGCACTTTAAACCCATTCCACCAAGGGCACCTCAACTACCTTCTGGCAGGAGTTTCTGGACAAACAGAGAGTGCCCCGGAGGATATAGTGCTGTCTTCCCCATCACTGCACGCCAGCCCAGGGAGGCTCTGCTAACCGTGTGTACAAACAACTACTACCCCCATCGTCCCACTGTGCGCTCACAGGTTGCCCCTACGGTCCGGTTCGCTGCATATATATATATATATTTATTTATTTATTTTTGGCTCAGCAGTGTGGGCACATATGAACATGGGACCTTTAGCTGCCAAATACAAATGCAAAAGGTCAGCCAGTTTCATAGTTACATCTGCTGACAGATGCCCTTTAAGGGGTTGTCCAGGATGAAACGAATATCCAGAAAAAATGCCACACCAGTCCATGTTGTACATGGTCTTGCTGCACCTGCATATGTATGGCACTGTTTTGCAGCCATGTTTTATAATCCTCTACAACTTCTTGAAGTTCCAGGCAACCAGCAATTGGATGAGATCTCACATCACAAAGAGGATAATGGTCGTAGGTAAAAAAATTCTGAAAGCTCATATCGAGTTCACAGTCTACATTTTAATTTTAGTGATTTTATTTTAGGACAGGGTAAATCAATGTGACAACATATAAGGGTTTTTGCATTCTCATTCCTTCTAAAGAGCAAAACGACTGGGACCCATTTCTTACCTTTTATGCAGAAGATAAAGGAAAATTTAGAAAAACTGTAAGGGGTCACAGGGAAAACACTTGCTATCTCAGGGAAGCTTATCATACTTAAATGGATTACTCTTCCTCCAAAGGCCTGAGATGTTTCCATTCCTCCAATGCTTTAGATATTTTGTTTATTTTGGGACATCAGCATGATTCATAAAGCAGGGAATTCGCTAAAGTAACATCACTTCCAAATATTTGAAAACTCTTTTAGCCTCTACCCCCCCTTTCTCCTTCCCGTTTCATAACACACTCTGGTCATTCACAAAAAAAGGCATATTCTATAAAGTGTACTAATGTTTGTAGTATATTTAGTTTGAATTAAACTTTTTACATTATTGGAAGCATAATAAAATATTTTTGGTGATACTTAAAGGGAATCTGTCACTAGCATATTAGCAATTTTTTTTTTTTTATGAATCCATGTGTAATAAAGTACCTTATTTCCATATGTCTTGTTCTTTTTATTCTGTGTCTTGTCATTTCTTCAAAAAAACGCTTTTTATGATATTCAAATGAAGCTGTAAGGAGCCCAGAGGGGCGTTATTCTTTGTCCACGGTGCCCAGGAACGCCCCTCTGAAGTGACGCTGTTGAAGCTGTTGCCCTCAGTCGTCTTATCATTGCGCAGGCAATTGCCGACACTGCGCCTGCGTGGGATTTCGGCTGCGGGCGAGTGGAGGATCGAGGGTGTTTGCCGCAGAGCGCGGCGCTGGGGGGGGGGGGAGCACTTAGCCTCGCCTCTGGGAGGTGATTTAGGCGATCTTGGAGGAGTTCTTAGTTTTCAAATTTAGGCGGGCACGGCACTTCAGAGGGGCGTTCCTGGGCACCGTGGACAAAGAATAATGCCCCTCTGGGCTCCTTACAGCTTCATTTGAATATCATAAAAAGCGTTTTTTTGAAGAAATGACAAGACACAGAATAAAAAGAACAAGACATATGGAAATAAGGTACTTTATTGCACATGGATTCATGAAAAAAATTTTTTGCTAATATGCTAGCTACAGATTCCCTTTAACCCATGGACAAGAAAGTAGTTTCAGCAAGTGCAGTACCCCAGAACAGGGGAATTCTGTAAATGGTTGGTTTGTTTGTTTGTAATGTTATGTTGTGTACTGTCATGTAATGTTATGTAACGCCCAGCATTGCCTGGTATGGTTGTCAGGGACTGAGTTATTGACCGTGTCCCATGCTTCTCAGAAAGGGCAGAAGTGTGCTGGTCCATCTTCCTGTCTAGAGGGGGACACTTGTATGAATGGGTGAGAAGGAAGGAAGCAAGTCCACGCACTTCTTCTCCTTAGGCCTCAGGATCCAGAGACTAACTGGTCTCTGTGAAAATTACTGCTTCTGCGGAAGGAATGAAGGAAGGAAGAGAGGAAGGGAGGAAGGACTTAAAATCTGCATGGCCAAGCATAGGAGTCAGCAGGTTAACCCGTGTCTACAGCTATTACAGACTTTGCTGCTTGTGAGGGATTGCAGTTAAGACACCCATCACACTTAACCACATACTGGTGAGACGTGCCCCTAAAACCTGTATCCCGCAGTGGACACTACAGCCACAATTGCCAGATTACAGTTGACAGCCAGAGATTCTAGTGAGAGAATGTTTAGCAAGATAGCATACCAAGAGTGTCATTATCTGCCATACCGTGCCGCTGGGAAAAGGATCTGCACTGTGTACAGATTATTGTTGGATGTACTATAACTCGCATTTTTCACTCAAGTAAAAAGAGACACATTCTTCTACCTCTGGCCTGGTTTCCGCACCATATGTTGGCCATTGCACTACTATACCTCCTGCCAGGCATGAATATAACCACCAATATCAAGGGCAAACTACCATCAGGTAGGAGCCCCAACTACAGGGGGTGCCCCAAGGGATGAAAGGGTTCACCCTCATCTTGCTGCTCTGGCCCTAGGAAGCAACCACCTGAGGGTAACCACTGCAATACATTCTATAGTCAGAGCCACTACCACTCCCATCCTTCAGCTCCACGAGGGCTTACTGCACATGTGTACCCAACTTATGTCTCATGCTGACCTAACTCAGAGTAGTTCTCACTGGGTCCCCAGGGCTGGCATCTAGATCACCAGGTATCACTACCTATCCACTACCTCACACTGGATACCTCACAAGATGACCAGAGATGTCTACTAAACCACCAGATAACCATGGTTAACCTGATCCTGAAATATCTCCAACGCTAGTCACCCAGTGTTGAATAGCTACACCTCAGTGGACTAGTAATCTCTGATTAGATTAGCTTCTAAAACACTCTGCTGGCTCATTCAGGATTACCTGGGATGTCTACTAAACCACTAGATCACAGGGATAATCTACTTCTGGAAAGAATCCACTCTCTTCAGGATAGGTAATCAGTATCAGATGGGCAGGGCATCAACACCTGGGACCTCTGCTGATCAGCTGTTTGAGCAGGATGCAGCGCTCCGGTGAGTGCCGCGGCCTCCTCACAGCTTACCAAACACAGTGCCATCCATTCAATCGTGGCTTCGCTTGGTATTGCAGCTCAGCCCCATTCACTTGAATCAGACTGAGCTGTGCCTAGGCCATGTAACCGATGAACATGAAGTCACTGGCCTAGGAAGAGATTGCGCTGTTATCCAGAGTACCACTTCTTCTTCAAACAGCTGATCAGCGGGGGTGCTGGAAGTCGGACCCCCACCAATCAGATACTGATGGCCTATCCTGAGGATAGACCACCAGTGTTAAACTCTTGGAAAACCCGTTTAATAGATTTACTGCAAAGGAGGAAAATCTGTTCGAGACAGAGTTCTCCTTTAATAATGTCACTGGCATTAATGCTATCTATCCACTCATATTTCAAGGGAATCAAAATGTGTTTACATCTTTGAAGTATGTCTGGTCCATTAGATTGTGTAGGCTTCACATTAGTCTAAACCCGTGTGTGTGCGATATGTAAACTTGGTGTAGTAGAAGCTTGTCAAGCACTTGGGGAAAAATGCACACATATTTCACATGCGTCACCGCACAGCTCCCACACTGTATTAATAGAGCAAGGGAGAGAATGACTGAAGCGAATAGTCACACAAATGTATAAAATACCACTAATACTGTTCTATGTCGTAATAGGAAAGAGCTGCCAGACTCAGAAACAAGTGAAAGGTCATGGATAAGAATTTTATATATGTAGTTTTATGGGAAATCTGACCTATACACATGCTATGGAGCAATTGATGGCCCTTAGTTTTAAAACTTTACATAAATTTTAGAGATGAGTGAATTTCATATTTTGAAATTCGTTGACGCTTCGTATACTGGTAAAAGGTGAATTGTGTTATGGATTCTGTTACCACGGACCATAACTCAATTCCATGAGGGAATGCATAACGAATGCCTTTAGAGGCATTCCGTTATTCTTCCGTCATAATAGAAGTCTATGGGCTGCAAAAAGGATCCGTCCCGTTTCCGTTATGCAGGAGAGGACTCCCCTGCATAACGGAAACATGACAAATCCGTTTTGCAGCCCATAGACTTCTATTATGACGGAAGAATAACGGAATGCCTCTAAAGGCATTCGTTATGCATTCCCTCATGGAATTGAGTTATGGTCCGTGGTAACAGAATCCATAACACAATTCACCTTTTACCAGTATACGAAGCGTCAACGAATTTCAAAATATGAAATTCGCTCATCTCTAATAAGTTTGATATACACTAGAATCAACTTGAGCTTTTCTTGAGGGATAGTGGTGATAGGTTGGTGCCATCTATATCTCTCTGATGCAAAGAATGATGATGGGGGAAGGAGAAGAGGATGAGGAAAAGGTGAACAGATAATGGGCTAGGGCATTTTAAATATGTCTGTGTGTGTCTTGTTATATGTATTGTAGTGTTTTGTATTGTACTTTATCGTATGTAATTATGTATTTATTTTGTAAAATCAGGAGATATTGTATGACTATATGCCCCCTTCAAAAGGGGGTGATAAATCTGTTTTAATGATTTAAAATCAAATAAAGAATTATCTAAAAATATTTTTTTTTTAGATATGTGAAAGCAATCACATACACAGTATACTGCTGATCTGCTGTACATGACAACATATCCAACATAACATAAGAAATATCTATTATATTCTGCTGTGTTGGATTTACAGAATACGTAAAGATTTGAGTGTAGTGCTCTTTTAATTATGCAGTGGCAAGAAGAAACCAAAACTGGAATAAACACCATGTTCAACACTTAAAAGTACAACGGAACAAAATTACTAAAATAAAATAGAATAAAGGTCACTGAATTTTGGGTGAACTTATCCTTTATTTGTTACCTGTTCAACATCTTGGCACTGGCAGAATGCTAGATGGGGGTTAAATTTTTGTAAGGTATGAGGACTCTGCATTGTGTCATTTTTTTCTGTTATTCCTCCTGGAAATGTATGACAAAATTGACAACTGGGTCTTACCATTACTCTTTCTACCGAATATGGCAGAGTCAGTACTGATTGGAAAGCATCAAATTGTGTCAGGAGACACCTTATTGGCAAGGAGAATGGTAATGCCCTGCGCTCAATTGATTCACACATTTTCAGGAGGAATAACAGAGGGACAACACATCTCAGATTCTTAAGAAAAGGTGATCAATACTTTTTTACTTCAGAAAATACAAGCATTTCTAATATTTCTTTTTAAAAATGAGCATCCAGATGCAGTGAGGCAAATACCACATGGGTGGCCAGATCCAGGCCCCTATACATTTTTTTTCTGTGGTGTATTTACAAAGTTACTCAATTATAAAGATTTATCAGTACAGAGGCTGTCAAATTGTATTCAATTTGAACAATCCTTTAAGATCTATGGTAAGATTGGTGACAACTTTCTATTCACGTTGTAATGGAAGTCTTTAGTAGTTGTCACCCAGCATCTCAGAAACAGATGAAATGAATCTAGGAATACTTCACTACTGGAAATTGTATTTACACTAGCAGAAGGACCCGGCTTTGCACAGGTATATTTCATCTATTTCATTTAATGTTTGTGTGTGTCGTTAAAAGAGATCGACAGTATCCACTATAACAGTGACATCTACAGTCCCTCACCCCTTTAACAGTGACCTCCACAGCAGCCTTCCCCCTTAACAGTAACATCCACAGTGCCTTCCCCTTTAACAGTGACCTCCACAGCGGCCGCCCCCTTTATTAGTGACCTCCCCGCCTTGTTATCAGTGATTTCCACAATAAACCACCCCCTTAACAGTGACCTCCACAGAGCTCTGTCCCCTTAAAATGTGACCTCCACAACACCCCGCCCCCTTAACAGTGGCTTTTACAGCACCCCGCCTCTTAACACTGACCTCCATAGCGAACCGTCCCCTTAACTGTGACCTCCACAGCAGCCTGCCCCTAGGGTGGCCAGAGGTCCAGTTTTAGGCCGGACAGTCCAGCTTTCAGACTCCCTGTCCTCCGTCTGGCACAGGGCCTGGATGGACATAGGGATGTTCTTTTGAACAGCTCACTCTCAAATGTGGAGACTAAGGTCCTGCGAGCTTCTATTGGCTGATAAGGGTCATGTGACCAGGCTTCTATTGGCTAATGCTTTTTTGGGGAATATCTCAGGAACGGTACGTGCTAGAGCGCTGAGACCTGGTTTAAAACCTTCCCGGACACCTGAAGTACCTGTGTGCCAAATTTTGTGATTGTAAATGCAACAGTGCGGATTCCTTTAGCGGACATACGCACATACACACATACACTCAGCTTTATGCATTAGATACAGTTGTGTTCAAAATTATTCAACCCCCACTGAAATTGAGTGTTTGGGCCAGTTTGACATTGATTTTGATCATTTCAGTCATCTTGTTTACAATTAAATCAAAGAGGCACTTGTAAGTCAGACAAATATAACATAACATTTATAATGAAATAACCACAAATGTCTTTTCTGTGCTCACATCATTATCAGTTTTATTCAACCCCCAAGTGACATTCAATCTTAGTACTTAGTACAACATCCTTTTCCAGTTATAACAGCTTTTAAACGTGAAGCATAGCTTGACACAAGTGTCTTACAGCGATCTACGGGTATCTTCGCCCATTCTTCATGGGCAAAAGCCTCCAGTTCAGTCACATTCTTAGGCTTGCGAGCTGCAACTGCTTTCTTTAAGTCCCACCAGAGGTTCTCAATCGGATTTAAGTCTGGTGACTGCGATGGCCACTTCAAAATAATTCAGCCTTTAATCTGCAACCATGCTCTAGTGGACTTGGAGGTATGCTTGGGATCATTGTCCTGTTGAAAGGTCCAACATCTCCCAAGCCTCAGGTTTGTGACGGACTGCATCACATTTTCATCCAATATCTCCTGGTACTGAAGAGAATTCATGGTACCTTGCACACACTGAAGCTTCCCTGTACCTGTAGAAGCAAAACAGCCCCAAAGCATGATTGACCCCCCGCCATGCTTCACAGTAGGCAAGGTGTTCTTTTCTTCATAGGCCTTGTTCTTCCTCCTCCAAACATAGCGTTGATCCATGGGCCCAAACAGTTCTAATTTTGTTTCATCAGTCCACAGAACACTATCCCAAAACTTTTGTGGTTTGTCCACATGACTTTTGGCATACTGCAGTCGACTCTTCTTATTCTTTGGAGACAGCAAGGGGGTTGCGCCTGGGAGTTCTGGCATGGAGGGCTTTATTACGCAGTGTGCGCCTTATTGTCTGAGCTGAAACTTCAGTACCCACATCTGACAAATCTTTTTCAGTTCCTCAGCAGTCACACGGGGACTTTTCTCCACTTTGCGCTTCAGGTAGCGCACAGCAGTCAAAGTCAGCATCTTCTTTCTGCCACGACCAGGTAGCGTTTCAACAGTGCCCTTTGCCTTGAATTTGCGAATAATGCTTCCTATGGTGTCTCTTGGTATGTTTAACATCTTTGCAATCTTCTTATAGCCACTGCCCTTCCTGTGAAGAGAAATCACCTCTTCTCTTGTCTTCCTGGACCATTCTCTTGACTTCATGTTTGTAAACACACCAGTAAATGTCTAGAAGGAGCTGAGTATCACAGTCCTTTTAAATCTGCCTAATTGGTGCTTATTATGCTTGATTGCTGTTCCTTGACATCCACAGGTGTTTTCAATACCTGATCGAAAACACTTGAATGAACCTCTGTTCTTAAGAGTGGTAGTCTTTAAGGGGTTGAATAATTGTGTCAATGAAGAAATCACAAAAAAAACATTTAATACTGTATTACAAAAACAATTGATGTCATTTTAGTTGCATTTGGTTCTTTAAAAAGTCCTTGTAAGATTTTATTCTGAACACAATTACAAATGTACACTAAATTCCCTAAAACCCTTTACAGCATTGGGGGTTGAATAATTTTGAACACAACTGTATATACATTTATTTTAGGGAGAAATACTAAGGGCTCATGCACATGACCGCAAAACACGGATCCGCAAAAAATATGGATGACATCCATGTGCATTCCGTATTTTGCGAAACAACCAGCCCCTAATAGAACAGTCCTATCCTTGTCAGTAATGCGGACAAGAATAGGAGATGTTCTATTTTTTTTGCGGAACCGACATACGGACATATGGAAACAGAATGCACACGGAGCAACTTCCATTTTTTTTTGCGAACCAATTGAAATTAATGGTTCCACATATGGCCCGCAGAAAACCGGAACAGACACGGAAAGGAAATACGTTTGTGTGCATGAGCCCTTAGGATTACCTAGTAAATACTGTAAATATGGGAAGTCATAACTTTTACTGAAGTCCCCCTTTAATACTACAGAGAAAATGTTGTGGTTTGTTTTGTTGGCCTCAATCCATATCTAGTAACCTCAGATCACTCAAATTCCAGAAATGTTTTATTCTCTGTTGTGAATGATGCTAGTACAGGACATATCTAATGTAACACGATGCCGCTCATATTTTAGCTTTGATTTTAATTTTTGCATTGATAATAGGTTTAATGTTTACACCAAAGGCAGATTTTTTGTGTTATATATCCTGGGTGTGGTATGTTCGAGCTTCCAGATTAAATGTAGTCTTAACATATCATAAACAGTAGCAGATTCACACGCACGGAGCCTCAGGAAAGAATCTAGCATGAAAACACTTTGAAACTTTTCAATCAATTTAAAGGGATTTTAAGAAAGAAACAATTAAAATAGCTTCCTAGGGGTACTTTCACACTAGCGTTTTTCTTTTCCGGCACTGAGTTCCATCCTAGGGGCTCAATATCAGAAAAGAACTGATCAGTTTTTTCCTAATGCTTTCTGAATGGAGAGAAATCCGTTCAGGATGCATCAGGATGTCTTCAGTTCAGTCTTTTTGACTTTTCAAGAAGGAGATAATACTGGAGCATGCTGCGGTTTTATCTCCGTCCTAAGTTCCGGAACACTTGCTGGAATGACGGATCTGGCATTAATTTACATTGAAATGCATTAGTTCATTAAAAATATGAAATTTTTTTTTAACTGATCCGTTTGTCCGTATGACAATGCATTTGTAAGACGGATCCACATCCGGATCCGTCTACAAATGCTGTCCGTTTGCATGCAGATTGCCTGATCCGGCAGGATGAAAGTAGCCTAACAATTTAACGCCTGTCTACTCTTTTCATTACACGTATGTAGGGTCATGGTACAGGTTCTCAGGAGCAGTAAATCAACTGCTTAATGGTCAAATGCATTACATTAGGGACCATAAACAGTTCTAAAATGTTTGATATTCAAAGGGATTGACCGTTTGAGGTTCCTCAGATTGTTGTTTACTTCAAAATAAAATTGATTTCTGATGGCCATAGAAGACTCACATGGCACATGTTTACGTACAGGTGGTCTCTTAGAATAATTTGCTTTAGTGGGGCCTATCTGAATCGCCAATCTCAGGTGGAATAGGATATCATTGAAAGTCTAATATCTTGCCCCCCCCCTCTCCCCCGGGTGGCCCAGTATATCAATAAATGTCTAGTCTCTGGTGGTGCAGTATCTAATTAATTATTCTCTTGTGGACCAGTATAATGTGATATCCAGTCAGTGACCCAGTATAGAAATACTGGTGCCCTAGTATATAAATGGCCTCATATACTGTATAACTGAATATTCACTCACTGGTGGCCCAGTATGCATACCCAGTCTCAAATGACCAAGTATACAATGGTCCAGTCTCTGTGGCATCATTTTCAAATAAATGATCAGTTTCTGATAAATGGACCAGTATATAGTCATTCAGTCACTGGTGAGCCACTTTATGAATGACTGTGCAGTCTAGTTGTATGTAACTGTCCAGTCCCTCATGACCCAGTATATAATTGTCCAGTCTCTGGTGGCCCAGTATATAAATGCCCAGTCTCTGATGGACCTAAAAATAAACGTCCAGTCTCTGGTAGCTCAGTATGTAATTGTCCACTCTCTGATGACCAGTACATAAATTTCCAGTCTCTGGTGTCCCAGTATGTAATTGTCCACTCTCTGATGACAAGTACATAAATTTCCAGTCTCTGGTGGCCCAGTATGTAATTGTCCACTCTCTGATGACCAGTACATACATTTCCAGTCTCTGGTGGCCCAGTAGGTAATTGCCCACTCTCTGATGACCAGTACATACATTTCCAATTTCTGGTGGCCCAGTATGTAATTGCCCACTCTCTGATGACCAGTACATACATTTCCAATTTCTGGTGGCCCAGTATGTAATTGCCTACTCTCTGATGACCAGTACATAAATTTCCAGTCTCTGGTGGCCCTGTATGTAATTGCCCACTCTCTGATGACCAATACGTAAATTTCCAGTCTCTGGTGGCCCTGTATGTAATTGCCTACTCTCTGATGACCAGTACATAAATTTCCAGTCTCTAGTGACCCAGTATGTACTTTCCCACTCTCTGATGACCAGTACATAATTTTCCAGTTTCTGGTGGCCCAGTATGTAATTGCCCACTCTCTGATGACCAATACATAAATTTCCAGTCTCTGGTGTCCCAGTATGTAATTCCCCACTCTCTGATGACCAGTACATACATTTCCAGTCTCTGGTGGCCCTGTATGTAATTGCCCACTCTTTGATGACCAATACATAAATTTCCAGTCTCTCGTGTCCCAGTATGTAATTGCCCACTCTCTGATGACCAGTACATACATTTCCAGTCTCTGGTGGCCCTGTATGTAATTCCCCACTCTCTGATGACCAATACATAAATGTCCAGTCTCTGGTGTCCCAGTAGGTAATTGCCCACTCTCTGATGACCAGTACATAATTTTCCAGTCTCTAGTGACCCAGTATGTAATTCCCCACTCTCTGATGACCAGTACATCATTTTCCAGTTTCTGGTGGCCCAGTATGTAATTGCCCACTCTCTGGATGCCTATTGTAGAGTTCAATGACTATTCTACTACTACACAATGGAGGGAATTTATCACCATCAAGGAGGAGTGTGGGTGGGGCCACGGCACATCTCTTGTCATTTTCTGGCGCAAATGATGACGGAAATGTACGCCAGGTATGGGCTGGTGTAGATATCAGTTTAGGTGCATGGACTGCCGGAGGATGACTAATTTATGACTAGGTGTATGTAAAATAAGCCGTTGTAAAATGGTTTGTGATAAATTCCATCCAATATGTATGTGCTATGTGATCTAAATAACATGGGAATAAATGTTTTCTTCCTGTTCCCATTTAAGTAGCTAATGGATAATTGTCCAAAATCAATTATACGCTTCAGCCAACACAAGTGTTGTGGAATGATAAGATTACTGCCGCAGGATTCTGGCCAGAGGGCCCACGCCTTAATACATTTTCTCGTGTTGCAGGTCTAGGAAAATCTTCAGATATTTCAATCCTTTAATTTTGTTTACATTAACGTGTAGTTGAGAAGGGAGGATGGATGTAAAGCATCTCCAGATTAATCATCCATTAGAAAGCAATACTAATCCCGCTTAATCCCTATCAATTCCCTAATGAAGCAGAGGCAATAAAGGAGGGGGGAGTGCTGACAATAAGATTCCACCACTGTCCTTTTCAATTTTCCTTCTTCTGGATTACACTGTATATTGTATTAGAATGTAAATGCATATTATTCCTCTATAATTCCTCCTTCTTCAAATATATTTTTGAATATATATTTCAAGGCAGCTGCAATGTACTAAAGTGGGTTTACTAGAGAAAAAATGTAAAGGACTCTTTTTCTAATCCCAGACAACTTCCTTACATGCTCCCTCCACTGTCTGCTTTGCTTATTTAATCGGATTGCCTTATGAAGAATCCTTGTCCATGTGTCCTATTAGGGTTACCCACTCTAGACCCCTTCTATGAAGCAGAACGGAGAGTCGATCTGTAACAGCGGCACCCAGTGGTGTACATAAAGAAGTAAGGGCCCCATAGCAAGGATTAAACCAGGCCCCCCAAACAGGACAGAAGGGTTTCCGCCTAAACCCCTTTCAATGACTCTTGGGCCATTTTTTCAACTGCCTCGGAGCTGCTCTTCCATTGCAAGGAACACTATTCCTCCAATTAGCTGGTCATGGAAATGAAGGATGACAAAGGAATACATATTATATGACAGGATCAGTGTTCATTATTTCTGTCATTTTTGGGACCTTCTCAAAAATGTGAAGATCAAATTTTCTACATCTTATAGGTTCTGTGGCTTTATCAAACTTTAAAGTGATATGGTACACCAGAAATAGTGACTTAAAATGGGTTACCCATAGTTCAGAGGGTCCCCTGATAGTAAGCTGATCACTAGGACCCCCAACAATCAGTTGTAATGGACTAGCGGTAGACCCTACAGAGAAGATTCTTAGTGAAACAATCTAATTACTTAGGTATTACAACATATCTGACTATCACCTACAGTGGAAATCTTACAAATACTACCTAGCGGGCCTTTGGAGGCTCAGTCTCATTTATTAGTACTAGTAATTTATTAATACTGTAATAGACCTGCCCAGAGGGGTACAGAAGGTCCTTATGTACTGATTAACAAATAGCCTACAGCTGGTTACAAATGGACCACAGGCAGGGTCTTATAGGCAAAATGTAGTATAATACGCTATGTATTGTAATGCATGGTACCAGCAATCATACATCAGAAGTTGAAGTCCATTAGTGGGACTAAAATAAAATAAAAAACAATTTTTATAAAGATAAACATAAAACGTAATTAAAAAAGGCCCCTTCCCCTCTCCAAGGCTTTTGCTATTGTAACAAGAAAAAAAAAACATGGGTTGCCAGCAGTTTGGCACTGCTGGTGGGAAGAGAAGGCCAAGCTGGCCCAGACCACTGACAGAGCAAGAGACATTTTATTATTTCCCCCCAGATCCTCTACAGTTGTCAGCACAAGCTGCATAAATCAACACGTTGGGCCCTTAATAAATGCAGTGCCTTGAAAATGTATTCATACCCCTTGAACTTTTCCACATTTTTCACGTTGCATCCACAAACATAAATGTATTTTATTGGGATTTTATGTGATAGAACAACACAAAGTAGCAAGTATGTGTGAAGTGAAAAGAAAATGATACATGGTTTTCAAATTTTTAATAAACAAAAATCTGGAAAGTGTGGCGTGCATTTGTATTCAGGCCCCCTGAGTCAATCTTTTGTATGACCACCTTTTGATGCAATTACTGCTACAAGTCTTTTGAGTTATATCTCTACCAGCTTTGTACATCTAGAGGCTGAAATTTTTTTCTCATTCTCCTTTGCAAAATAGATCAGGCTCAGTCAGATTGGATGGAGAGTGTCTGTGAACAGCAATTTTCAAGTCTTGCCTCAGATTCTCAATGGGATTTAGGTCTAGACTTTGACTGGGCCAATCGAACACTTGAATATGCTTTGATCTAAACCATTCTATTGTAACTCTGGCTGTATGTTTTAGGGTCCTTGTCCTGCTGGAAGGTGAACCGCTGCCCAGGTCCCAAGTCTTTTGCAGCCTCTACCAGGTTTTCTTCCAGGATTGCCGTGTATTTAGCTCCATCCATCTTCCCATAAACTCTGTTCAGCTTCCCTGTCCCTGCTGAAGAAAAGTTTGTGAATAAAGGTTCAACTGGGTGTTACTATTTGGGGTTATGTCTCTGCACCATCTGTCCAATTAGTGCTGCCAGTGTCAGACTATGCTGGGGCACACCCTCAACTGGTAAGACCCAGCTGGACATTTATTTATGAACAGAGGAATAATAGAGGAACACAACATACAATGCACTAAAATGTAAAGTACGCAACCGTTAATAAACTAGATCAGCATCATAAAAATAAAAAAACCAAGAGCATATACATTAGTGTCCTCTATTCCAGCAGTAGGGTGATACATAGCAGAGAACATATGCTACTGAATCATATGCTACTTCACCATTTAATACCTTCAGATTTATGAACCCAGTTTGCAACTTGACTAAAACAGCATTAACCTGGGGAACAACACTGACATGTAGAACAAGTGAGGAGTCTCAGATCCCGACCACACATTCAGCATTTTATTGAAGCACGTCATAATACAGTCCCTGACAAAAGTCTTGTCGCTTCTCTATTTTGTAGAAACTCCTGCTATTAACCTGACTTTTAATTAATCAATTGGTGTTAGAAATAGCTCATATGAAAAGCTAAAGCCCTCCCAAATGATGTTTAATGCACTGAAATAAATTAGTTTCACTGAAAAAAGATTTATAATCAAGACAGAAAGGTCAAATTTTGGCAAGACAAAAGTTTTGTCGCCTATACAGAAATTGAACAACTTTACTGCAAATCCAAAAATATGTCAGCAAATTATGTAGCGGTGCTGTGAGATCCAAATTTAATATCTTGTATGACTTCCATGAACTTGAAGGACAGCATCCATGCGGTTTGGCAAGGATTCATACAATTTATTGATGAAGTCATTAGGAATAGCAAAGAAAACTTGCTTGCCTCCCAGAGTTCATCAATATTCTTTGGTTTCTTCTTCCATGCTTCCTCTTTCATCCTACACCACATATGCTCAATGATGTTCATGTCTGGTGACTGGGCTGGCCAATCCTGGAGCATCTTGATCTTCTTAAGGAACTTTGATGTGGAGATGGAAGTATGCGATGGAGCACCATCCTGCTGCAGAATTTGGCCTTTTTTATGGTTGGGAATATAAGAGGTAGCTAAGATTTCTTGGTATTTTAGACTATTGATGTTGCCTTCCACCCTGCAGATCCCTGACACACACCCATACTGGATGTAACCCCAGACCATGATTTTGCCTCCACCAAACTTCACTGTTTTCTGGGTAAATCTCGGCTCCATGCGGGTTCCAGTAGGTCTCCTGCAATATTTGCGGCGACTGTGGTGCAATTCAACAGAAGATTCATCAGAAAAATCCACCTTCTGCCACTTTTCCAGCGTTCATCCTTTTAGCAGGCTGTGGGCCTTGGCAAATGCCACACGGTTTTTCAATTGTCTTTTGTTTAGTGCTGGCTTATGGGCACTGATTCGACCATGGAGGCCATTTCGAGACAGAATCCGACAAACTGTTCTGGTTGACACAGGGACTTCAGGTGACCAGGTCTCGTGGAGCTCTGCTGCAGTGGAAAATGGGCTGGCCTTGGATTTTGGAGCCAACAAACGGTCCTCTCGAGCAGTTGTCTTGCGGGGTCGGCCTGACCTGGCCTTGTCCAAAACGTCTCCAGTCTCTTCAAATCTTTTTTTTATCCTCTGAACTTGACGCTGAGACACATTGAAGGTGTCTGCCACATCAGCAGTGGATCTGGTCTTCAGCCTCTTGATAATCAACACTTTAGTCTCTGGGTGAATCTTAGGCATGTTTGCAGAGGTCTAGTTGCAGTTGATGTGAAGGTCTAGTGTACTGGGGTTCTTTTTATACACACCTGAGACCTAATTGATAATTATTAGTCACAGGTGAAGCTCATATGACAAGGCGACAAGACTTATGTCTTGGCAAAAATTTACTCAATGGGCTTTACCAAGCTGTGAATATTAGAATACTTTTTGTCAGTTTCGTTTTGCACTGAAACATTATTACAATAGCTGTTGGGATTAAAATGACCCATTTCTTGTAACAAAATCTTGATTAGAAATATATTTTTGCGGCACTTCAGGTCAATTTGTACACAAGCGACAAGACTTTTGTCAGGGACTGTATATATATATATATATATATATATATATATTATAAAAAGCTCAGTATGTTTTTTTCCATCGAAATAGATGGAGTATCTAAATATGTGATTTTCACATTGCCAAGTATCATTGTTATTTGCTACATAATGCTGCTGGGTTCCCAAAATTGTTTGCTTAGTCTCAATGTTCACATGAGCTACAGCCAGTGTCAGACTGGGGTGCCTAGGACCAGTAAAAATCATTCTGGGGGCCCACTGTACAAATACATGTAAATATTACCTGCCCTTACAGTGGAAACAGAAAGACCCTGCAAGATGATTCATTATGGGGCCCCTGCAGCCATTTCAAGATGGTGGGTCCCTAATGAAAGAGGATACTGGCTGTCCTTCCCTGGGACCTACAAGTCACCTTAGCCACCCGATACATCTATAATAATAAACTTGGTAGTTTGTTAAATAATCTACACAGTGTTCATATGGACATAGCTGGGTTGAGATTCTGTACGCTGCTTACCTGTATGTAGTGTAGTCAGTCTACTGTGCCCCTTGTGCAGGGAATGGAGGACTACAGGCCAACCTTGCTCAGGGGCCCACCGGGGGATTCACCTGTTCCTCTGTGGGCCAGTCCGAGCCTGCCTACAGCGCCACAGGAGAAATTAAGCATTATGTAGTTCTGTGTAAAGCATAGACACGGACATCCCTGGGCCTTTGGAGTACCACTCTTTTTGACAGCAACATGCTTTGGCTAATAAATGAGGATCTAAATGAAGGACACTCCTCTATCAATTGAGGATACCCTAATAAGGTTGTTACAAGTGTTATCATAGATCCAAAGTCCATTCGCTCAAAACTTAGTTTGAATGCTGTAGAACTTGAAAACCATTTCAAAACTTGGATCCAAAGTCGACTTCAGAACGGGTCTCCATACAGCATTAAATTTAGTTTTGAGCGAATCAACTTCGGATCTTGGATCCGAGGCTCAATTTTCTCAACACTAGTTGTTATGATGCCGGTAAACAGCGCTGGAGTCCTGTAGCCAGATGGAATAAGCCAGAAGCAGTTATGAACTGAAGAGATGTTATCTGTAGTGGAGCTTGAAATGCAGATCAAGAGGTGGTAATACAGCAAGGAGTAGAAACAGTCTGGGTAAGATGCTTCTGAGGAGCAGGATACTGGAACAAGTCACAAGACTCAAGCAATGATTGAATTGCCACATGGGTTGAAGTAGGTCCAAACAGGAAACAAGATGGCTTCCAATCAACACAGTGGCCATCTTTGTTAAGGGCAAATCTGAGGACAAACACAGCAACTTCCAGTGGTGAAGAGTAGAAGTGCAACACAATAGTCTTGCTGGAGTCCATATGCAATCCTACAGAAGAAATTAAATAACCCAAGCACTACATTTCTGTTTAAAGGGAACCTGTTGCCTCCCAAACCACCAGCATTACCTTAAAGTAGCCAGCAGTATGTTCCTAAAGATCCTTTTCTTCTTCGGCCAGATGCACCAAAATCTTGAAAAATGAACTTTATTCCCCTGCATGCGCTATGTAACAGCAGAGTTTGAAATAAAGGGGGCAGCGGCCTGCCTCCTCGCTTCAAGTCAAGATAACCACGCCCCCTTTTCCTGCCCCTTCGCTTTTGATTGACAGCCGATAGCTTTCGTCTGTTCAGCAAAGCCGGCTGAGTGTGAGTGTGCATCAGACGTTCACGTGCGCGGCTGTCAATCAGAGGTGAAAGGGCAGGGAAAGGGGGCATGGTTTTCTTGACTTGAAGTGAGGAGGCCGCTTGCTCCTTGACTTCAAACTCTGCTGTTACATGTTGGGGCATTCTTTTTATCACAAACATCAGCAAATTCTTTATATACAGATGGAAATTAAGGCATGTTTCAGGGTCCTCTGTATCATATTGATTTGATAAAGTCTGTGCTAAGTGGAACTCTGGTGGAAAAGACATTTCTTTGGTTTCTCAGTTTATCTTAGGGTTCTGAGCTGGCAACCATGGTAATCCCAAGATGACTGGAAAATGTGGTGACAAAATTAATAAGAAAGATAAAACCTTGGTGATTAAGTTTCATAATTATGTCCAAGAGTTCAGTTTCTTGATCAACTGGGCCTGAGTTCAGCAGAGACCCATCAACAGTTTCCATCCGAATTGGTGATGGTCTCCCCTGGATTTTCACTCCATGCTTATTAGCAAAAACAATGTCCATAAAGTGTCCATTTGTTGCAGAGTCCACCGTGGCAGAGGTAGCTATCCACTGTGAAGCGATGCGAAACTTGATAGAAATGAAGTAATGAGAGTCTTTGCTTTCTTTCTTAATATTAGGTGCTACAGAAGAGATTGAGTGGATGACAGCATTTACTGGTGGCACTGGTTCAGAAGAAATTGATTCATCCTCATATAGGTCAGTTCGGCCATTGCGGTCACTGTCTTGTGCCGACCTTGGACAATTAATGAGAAAGTGATCAGGTTTACCACAATAAAAGCATTGATTTTCCGAAGTCTGCATTTCCTTCTATTGGCACTTTTACATTTTTGTATGCTGTCAATCTGCATAGGTTCAGGTTCAGGGTATTTCTTAGTTTCAAAGTCTCTAGAGGTAGAGGATGGAGCATATAAGTACAGATTGTTGTTATGAAGCCCGGTAGAACTCCACTTTTATTGCCTCTCCACTTTTATTGCCTACGCTCTAGTCAAGTATTAATGCGAACACAATGGTGTAAAAAATCATCAAAATTTGTGGGAGTATCAGCACGTGCTAATTCATCTTTAAGTGCATTAGACAGTCCAGTTTTGTAGAATTATTCCATTCAGTGTCAATGACCCATCTTCTGAATTCTATGGCATATTTGGCAACCAAGCTCCTGCCCTGACATAGAGCCAATAATGTTCTTCTGCTTTTGCGCATCGATTACGATCATCAAATACTTGGCTTATAGCTGCAAGGAAAGCTTCCAAATCATCAAGATGTGTATCATTGGTCTCAATAAGAGGATCTGCCCAGGCTACAGCCTTATGTGTCAGAAGAATAATGATATAAGCTTAACTTAGATTTGACAGTGGAGAAGAGAGCAGGATGTACACCAAAATATAACCTGCATTGATTATTAAATCTATTGTATTTATCATGGTCCCCAGTAAACTTGAAGGGTAGAAGAGGCAAAGTGGATGAAGAAGATGGAACCATAGGCTGGTTTTGAAGTTCCTGGATTTGCTCTGCATGTTGAGTCACCATGTTCTGTAAATCCTGAGTTGCTTGTCCAAATACTTGAACATTATGGGATGTTTGGTTTTCAAATGCCAAATACTTTGTTTTCAAACTTTGCATTTCAGCATAGATGTTAGTAAACAGTTCATATTAGCTACATGAACCTCCAAGCTCATTTCCTCGGTGGTTTCCATAATCAGGGATCAAGTATCATGATATGATGCTGGTAAACACGGCTGGAATCCCGTAGCCAGATGGAATAAGCCAGTTGCAGTTATGAATTGTAGAGATGTCTGTAGTGCAGCTTGAAATGTAGATCAAGAGGTGATAATACAGCAATGAGTAGAAACTGTTTGGGTAAGACGACTGGAACAAGTCACAATACTTGGGCAATGATTGAATAGTCACATGAGTAAAAGAAGGCCCAAACATGAAAAAAGATGGCTTCCAATCAGCACACAGCGGCCATCTTTGTTAAGGGCAAATCAGAGGGTAAAAACAGCAGCCACCAGTAGTGAAGAGTAGATGTGCAACACAATAGTTCAGAGTAATTGAAACAGAAGTCACTAGTGGCTAACCCCTTAGTGACTACCAATACACCTTTTTATGGTGGTCAACAAGGGGCCTTAGGCCGGGCCGATGCTTTTTTTTACGGTGGCCTAGTCTAAGCGCTGCACGGGTCCCCTGTGCAGCGGGAAGCAGGGTCCCAGCTCTCACATGGGAGCCGCTCTCCTACTTTAACAGCCTGGACAGGCATGAGTGCCGATTGGGGATGTTTAACGATTTAAATGCCACGGGCAATGCCGCCCACCGCATGTAAAGTGCTGACAGAGGGAGATGACTCCCTCTGTCTCCCATTTGCACCCTGCAAATGCGATCGTGGGGTGCCGATGCGTGTAAAGACTGTCTGGGATCTGATTTAGGCCCCAAATCAGCCTTGAGTAGTTTCCAGTAGGCTGTGCCTCTCTGATGAAGCCTGCTGGTCAATGTCAGTATAGCATTGCCATTAACCACCTCAGCCCCCAGTGCTTAAACACCCTGAAAGACCAGGCCACTTTTTACACTTCTGACCTACACTACTTTCACCGTTTATTGCTCGGTCATGCAACTTACCACCCAAATGAATTTTACCTCCTTTTCTTCTCACTAATAGAGCTTTCATTTGGTGGTATTTCATTGCTGCTGACATTTTTACTTTTTTTGTTATTAATCGAAATTTAACGATTTTTTTGCAAAAAAATGACATTTTTCACTTTCAGTTGTAAAATTTTGCAAAAAAAACGAGATCCATATATAAATTTTGCTCTAAATTTATTGTTCTACATGTCTTTGATAAAAAAAAAATGTTTGGGTAAAAAAAAAAAATGGTTTGGGTAAAAGTTATAGCGTTTACAAACTATGGTACAAAAATGTGAATTTTTGCTTTTTGAAGCAGCTCTGACTTTCTGAGCACCTGTCATGTTTCCTGAGGTTCTACAATGCCCAGACAGTACAAACACCCCACAAATGACCCCATTTCGGAAAGTACACACCCTAAGGTATTCGCTGGTGGGCATAGTGAGTTCATCGAACTTTTTATTTTTTGTTACAAGTTAGCGGAAAATTATGATTTTTTTTTTTTCTTACAAAGTCTCATATTTCACTAACTTGTGACAAAAAATAAAAAGTTCTATGAACAAAATGACCAGTGAAATCCGAAAGGTGCTCTTTGGAATATGGGCCCCTTTGCCCACCTAGGCTGCAAAAAAGTGTCACACATCTGGTATCTCTGTATTCAGGAGAAGTTGAGGAATGTGTTTTGGGGTGTCTTTTTACATATACCCATGCTGGGTGAGATAAATATCTTGGTCAAATGCCAACTTTGTATAAAAAAATGGGAAAAGTTGTCTTTTGCCAAGATATTTCTCTCACCCAGCATGGGTATATGTAAAATGACACCCCAAAACACATTCCCCAACTTCTCCTGAGTACGGAGATACCAGATGTGTGACACTTTTTTGCAGCCTAGGTGGGCAAAGGGGCCCATATTCCAAAGAGCACCTTTCGGATTTCACAGGCCATTTTTTACAGAATTTGATTTCAAACTCCTTACCACACATTTGGGCCCCTAGAATGCCAGGGCAGTATAACTACCCCACAAGTGACCCCATTTTGGAAAGAAGAGACCCCAAGGTATTCGCTGATGGGCATAGTGAGTTCATGGAAGTTTTTATTTTTTGTCACAAGTTAGTGGAATATGAGACTTTGTATGAAAAAAAAAACAAAAAAACAAAAAACATAATTTTCCACTAACTTGTGACAAAAAATAAAAAATTCTAGGAACTTGCCATGCCACTCACGGAATACCTTGGGGTGTCTTCTTTCCAAAATGGGGTCACTTGTGGGGTAGTTATACTGCCCTGGCATTTTCCAGGGGCCCTAATGTGTGGTAAGTAGGTAAATGACCTGTGAAATCCGAAAGGTGCTCTTTGGAATGTGGGCCCCTTTGCCCACCTAGGCTGCAAAAAAGTGTCACACATGTGGTATCGCCGTATTCAGGAGAAGTTGGGCAATGTGTTTTGTGGTGTCATTTTACATATACCCATGCTGGGTGAGAGAAATATCTTGGCAAAAGACAACTTTCCCATTTTTTTATACAAAGTTGGCATTTGACCAAGATATTTATCTCACCCAGCATGGGTATATGTAAAATGACACCCCAAAACAAATTCCCCAACTTCTCCTGAATACGGAGATACCACATGTGTGACACTTTTTTGCAGCCTAGGTGGGCAAAGGTGCCCAAATTCCTTTTAGGAGGGCATTTTTAGACATTTGGATACCAGACTTCTTCTCACGCTTTGGGGCCCCTAAAATGCCAGGGCAGTATAAATACCCCACATGTGACCCCATTTTGGAAAGAAGACACCCCAAGGTATTCAATGAGGGGCATGGCGAGTTCATAGAAAAAAAAAAATTTTGGCACAAGTTAGCGGAAATTGATTTTTTTGATTTTGTTCTCACAAAGTCTCCCTTTCCGCTAACTTGGGACAAAAATTTCAATCTTTCATGGACTCAATATGCCCCTCAGCGAATACCTTGGGGTGTCTTCTTTCCAAAATGATGTTATTTGTGGGGTGTTTGTACTGCCCTGGCATTTGAGGGTCTCCGCAATCATTACATGTATGCCCAGCATTAGGAGTTTCTGCTATTCTCCTTATATTGAGCATACAGGTAATGAGATTTTTTTTTTCCGTTCAGCCTCTGGGCTGAAAGAAAAAAATGAACGGCACAGATTTCTTCATTCGCATCGATCAATGTGGATGAAAAAATCTCTGCCAAAAAAAGAAAAAGGAGGGGAAAGGCATCTGCCAGGACATAGGAGCTCCGCCCAACATCCATACCCACTTAGCTCGTATGCCCTGGCAAACCCGATTTCTCCATTCACATCAATCGATGTGGATGAATAAATCATTGCCGGGATTTTTTTTTTTATATATATACAAAGTGTTTGCCAAAGTATATGAACAACGCCACCTCCTCAGCTCATATGCCTCGGCAAACGTATCTTTTACTGCAGAGGAGAAATCTCGTCTTGCAGCGCCGCATACACCGACTTGCGTGTAATCTGACAGCAGCGCAATGCTTCTGTCCGAATGCACATCAGTGCTGCAGCTAGTCGATCGGTTGGTCCACCTGAAAGGTAAAAAAAACAAAACAAAAAAGAAAAATCCAGGCCGCAACGCAATAACTTTATTAACTTTAGAACAGAACATATTAACTTTTTTTTATCTTTTTTAACTTTTTTACTTACCGGTAATTTTTTTTTTGTTTAGTTTTTTTTACCTTTATAGAACAAACCTCTCCTTCCCCAGGGGACAATGTGCAAAGCGCAAATCGCCCAAAGATGTGGCAAAGTACGTTATGCACTTTATAGAAGTAGGATTGGATTGGCTCACCCTCCAAATAATATGGAATGGGTGCTCCCCCTAAAAGAAAGATATCCCCAATCTTCTAGGTAGGTAAAATTGACTAAGTAGAGCAGAGGGGCACACCTACATGTGAAAATCAATTGGAACTGCAGCCAATGCGTTTAGACTATTTAATTGTCACAATAAAATAATATATGGTAACTTAATATCATAAAATACTTTCAATAAAATACATTTAATACATAAATAACCATCTGTGTGGACTCGAATAACCAGTAGGGGTGTCACTGGTACTCAATAGGGATCGTGGGTTTAATAATGAATATATCCAATTGCGCAATGGTAAATGCGCTAAATCTCTGTTAGTATTGAATAGTGACTAGCAGCTGTGGCTAGTATGTTGCAATGGTATTCAAAGTCTCGTATCTTGCTTGCTGATTGTTACAGCATATCAAATAATGTGTTTATAGTGGCTTGCTGTGTGTGAACACACTACTCACTGTTTGAAGCGGTAAAGTGACCGGTCACTCGTGCTCAGCGTGGCGTCCCACGTGTTGCAGCACAAGAGGTCTCAGTTCCGGTCCGCTCTCAGTGTATGTGAGCAGGGTACCGTGGCAGGGAAAGAAACTGTCCGTTTAGACGCCGGGGTCTGTATGTTCTGACCCACTTAAATTGTCGGCGTTACCGCAATGGTTATTAAACATCCCACAGGGTCAATTTAGGTGTATTAGAAGAAATTGTACTCACATTGAGACCTGTGATATGACTGGTCTAAAGGAGGTTCTCGATGATCTCTTCCTGGAATTTGAGGAAGGATCCTGTTCTCCCAGCCTTACTGTAGAGAACAAAACTATTATACAGCGCCAATTGAATTAAATATACAGACACCGTCTTATACCAGCGTCTGGTTCTGCGGGAAACTAAATACGGAGACAACATCTGGTCATTGAAGTCCACCCCTCCCATGAGCGCATTATAGTCGTGGACACAGAGGGGCTTTTCAATGACACGGGTTGCTCGCTCAATTTGGATTGTCGTGTCTGCGTGAATGGAGGAGAGCATGTAAACGTCACGCTTGTCTCTCCATTTCACCGCGAGCAGTTCTTCGTTACACAAGGCAGCCCTCTCCCCCCTTGCAAGACGGGTGGTTACAAGCCGTTGGGGGAAGCCCACGCGACTAGTTCGCGCGGTGCCACAGGCGCAAATCCGTTCTAGAAACAAATGCCTAAAGAGGGCCACACTTGTGTAAAAATTGTCCACATAAAGATGGTACCCCTTGCCGAATAAGAGTGACACCAAGTCCCAGACTGTCTTCCCACTGCTCCCCAGGTAGTCAGGGCAACCGACCGGCTCCAGGGTCTGATCTTTTCCCTCATAGATCCGAAATTTGTGGGTATAGCCTGTGGCCCTTTCACAGAGCTTATACAATTTGACCCCATACCGGGCACGCTTGCTTGGGATGTATTGTTTGAAGCCAAGGCGCCCGGTAAAATGTATTAGGGACTCGTCTACGCAGATGTTTTGCTCAGGGGTATACAAATCTGCAAATTTCTGGTTGAAATGGTCTATGAGGGGCCGAATTTTGTGGAGCCGGTCAAAAGCTGGGTGGCCTCTGGGACGGGAGGTGGTGTTGTCGCTAAAATGCAGGAAACGGAGGATGGCCTCAAATCGTGCCCTGGACATAGCAGCAGAGAACATGGGCATGTGATGAATCGGGTTCGTGGACCAATATGACCGCAATTCATGCTTTTTTGTCAGGCCCATGTTGAGGAGAAGGCCCAAAAAAATTTTAAGTTCGGAAACTTGGACTGGTTTCCACCGGAAAGGCTGGGCATAAAAGCTTCCCGGGTTGGCGGATATAAATTGTGTGGCATACCGGTTTGTCTCTGCCACGACTAAGTCCAAGAGCTCCGCAGTCAAGAACAGCTCAAAAAATCCCAGGGCCGAACCGATTTGAGCCGTCTCAACCCGAACTCCAGACTGGGCGGTGAAAGGGGGAACTAATGGTGTGGCTGAAGTTGGTGACTGCCAATCAGGGTTTGCCAGCACCTCAGGGATTCTAGGGGCTCTACGGGCCTGTCTGTGCGGTGGCTGCGACAGGGTAACTACTGCACGTGCCACCGTACCAGCTTCAACTGCCCTTCTGGTGCTCGCCACGTCACCATGTTGTACGGCAGTGCTGGTACTAGGTCCAGGGAGGGCTGCGCTGCTGGTGTATGCCTCACCACGTGATCCGGCAGCGACAGCCCCACTCTGCTGCTCTTGAAGCGGATCCTGCATAACCTGTGGTCTAGCGACACGGGGCCAGGTACGCCTGGTGCTGCCAGGGACCTCAACCTCCTCGTCCGAACTTTGGGTCAGAGAGCCACTGCTTTGTACAGGTTCATATTCTGACCCGCTAGATTCGTCAGATGAGGGTTCCCACTCCTCATCCGACTGGGTCAGAATCCTGTAGGCCTCTTCAGAAGAATACCCCCTGTTTGACATTTTGGACTACTAAATTTAGGGGTATTCCCTGAGACTACCCAAGAAAAAAAGCAAGCCTGTCTTACAAAGGGGAGGCTAGCGAAGTACCGGAGGCCGATGCGGTTGATAAAAAATATCAAAACTGATTTTTTTATCGCCGCAGTGCGTGTAAAATGAATGTGCAGTGATCAAAAAATATATATTTTTTGTCACTGCGGTGGGGTGGGCGTGGGTGAACGCACGTGTGGGCGACCGATCAGGCCTGATCGGGCAAACACTGCGTTTTGGGTGGAGGGCGAGCTAAGGTGACACTAATACTATTATAGATCTGACCGTGATCAGTTTTGATCACTTACAGATACTATAATAGTACAAATGCTGATTAGCGATACGCTAAACAGCGAATAAGTGACTGCGGTGCGGTGGGCTGGGCGCTAACTCACGCTAAACTACCTAACCAAGGGGCCTAAACTATCCCTAAAACCTAACAGCCAATACTAGTGAGAAAAAAAAAGTGACAGTTTACACTGATCACTTTTTTTCCTTTCAATAGTAATTGACAGGGGCGATCAAAGGGGTGATCAAAGGGTTAATTGGGGTGCAGGGGGCTGATCTGGGGCTAAGGTGTAGTGTTTGGTGTACTCACAGTTCAGTCTGCTCCTCTGCTGGATCCAACCGACGAAAAGGACCAGCAGAGGAGCAGACAAGCCATATAACAGATCATATTTACTAATATAATCTGTTATATGACTTTTGATTGGATTTTTTGAAAATCGCCAGCCTGCCAGCCAATGATCGTTGCTGGCAGGCTGGTGACGAACTTGTTCTTTTAATTTTGCCGGCCCGCGATGCGCATGCGCTTCCTGCTTTGAGCGAAATCTCGCGTCTCACGAGATGACGCGTATATGCGTGATTGTGCGCAGCGCTGCCACCTCCGGAATGTGAATCTGCGTTAGGCGGTCCGGAGGTGGTTAAAATGCAATGCACTATAGTGATAGTTCATTGTATTTTAAAAGCAATGAAAATGTTGTCTGTTATAGTCCCCTTGTGGGACTATTAAGTGGTACAAAAAAAAGTTTAAAAAAACACATTTATTTAAAAAAAATTCCAGTAAAAAAAAATTACTGAATTTCTCATTTATGCTTAGTTGTCACTGAAAAAACTTTACAAGTGATCAAAAAGCGTAATTTACTCCAAAATGATACCAATGAAAACTACAAGTCGTCCTGCAAAAATCAAGCCCTCACACAACTCCATAGAAAGAAAAATAAAAAAAAAGGTATGGATCTTGGGAAGCGGCGATGGAAAAAGATTTTCTTTCTTTTAAAAAAAAGGGGTTTTATTGAACAAAAGTAGTAAAACAGAAAAAAATAATATATGTATTTGGTATTGCTGCAATCGTACTGACCCAAAGAATAAAGACATTATGTTATTTATATTGAAAAATTAACGCAGTAAAATTTATAACATAAAAACTCATATGTATTTGGTATTGCTGTAATCGTACTGACCCAAAGAATATAGATATTATGCTATTTATATCGAAAAATTAGCGCAGTAAAATTCATAACATAAAAACTCAGTGGCAAAGTTAATAAAAGTTATTGGGGCCACTAAAACTGCAACTTGTCCTGCACAAAACAAGCCCTTATACAGCTACATAGAGGGAAAAATAAAAAAAGTTATAGTTCTTGGAAGGTGAAGATGAAAAAAAGAAGAAAAACGCTTAGGGCTCATGCACACGACAGTATTTTGTGTTCAGTATACTGGCCGTTTTTTTAGTTCAGTACATATACTGAACCATTCATTTCAGTGGTTCAGCAAAAAAACCTGAAGGGTCTCCGTGTGCATTCCGTTTCAGTATTTCCGTATTTCCGTACTGTGAAAAGATAGAACATGTCCTATTCTTGTCCTCAAATCACGGTGCTTGGCTCCATTCAAGTCAATGGGTCCGCAAAAAAAACTGAACACATACGGAAATGCATCCGTATGTCTTCCGTATCTGTTCCGTTTTGCGGAACCATCTATTGAAAATGTTATGCCAAGCCCAATTTTTTCTATGTAATTACTGTATAATATATATGGCATACGGAAAAACGGACTGGAAAAACGGAAAGAAAACAGAAACACACATACGGAAACAAAAAACGGAACAACGGATCCGTAAAAAACTGACTGTAAAACACTGAAAAAGCCATAGGCCCCTTTCACACGGGTGAGTATTCCGCGCGGATGCGATGCGTGAGTTGAACGCATTGCACCCGCACTGAATCCTGACCCATTGATTTCTATGGGGCTGTGCACACGAGCGATGATTTTCACGCATCACTTGTGCGTTGCGTGAAAATCGCAGCATGCTCCTCTTTGTGCGTTTTTCACGTAACGCAGGCCCATAGAAATGAATGGGGTTGCGTGAAAATCGCAAGCATCTGCAAGCAAGTGCGGATGCGGTGCGATTTTCACGCGCGGTTGCTAGGTGACGATTGGGATGGGGACCCGATCATTATTATTTCCCCTTATAACATGATTATAAGGGAAAATAATAGCATTCTGAATACAGAATGCATAGTAAAATAGGGCTGGAGGGGTTAAAAAAAAATCTAAAATAATTTAACTCACCTTAATCCACTTGTTCTCGCAGCCGGCATCTCTTCTGTCTTTATCTGTGAGCAATAGGACCTTTGATGACATCACTACGCTCATCACATGATCCATCACCATGGTGATGGATCATGTGATGGACCATGTGATGAACGCAGGGACGTCATCAAAGGTCCTATTGCTCACAGATGAAGACAGAAGAGATGCGGGCTGCGCGAACAAGTGGATTAAAGTGAGTTAAAATTTTTTACATTTTTTTAACCCCTCCAGCCCTATTATACTATGCATTCTGTATTCAGAATGCAATTATTTTCCCTTATAACCATGTTATAAGGGGAAATAATACAATCTACACAACACCTAACCCAAACCTGAACTTCTGTAAAGAAGTTCGGGTCTGGGTACCACAGTCGGTTTTTTATCACGCGCGCGAGTTTGCCGCAATACACCGGGGCTCATCCGGACACGCCCCCGTGTGAAAGAGGCCATACAGTCGTGTGCTTGAGCCCTTAGGCCTCTTTCACACTGGCGTGTGTGCCCCATTGCCATTTTGCGGACCGCATTTGCAGATCCGCAATACACGGGGGCCATTCTGTGGGCATTCCGCATCACAGATGCGGTCCCATTAACTTAAATGGGTCCGCAAATCCGGAGATGCGGAATGGTGTGGAACGGAACCACAGAATGGAACCCTACGGATGCACTACGGAGTGCTTCCGTGGGGTTTCGTCCCGTACTTCCGTTCCACAAAAAGATAGAACATGTCCTATCTTTTTTTGGAACGGCCGGATCGCGGACCCATTCAAGTGAATGGGTCCGCGATCCGCTGCGGCTGCCCCACGGACTGTTCTCGTGTATTTCAATACGGCAACGGGGCGCACGCACCAGTGTGAAAGAGGCCTTAGTCAGTAGGTCCCAAAACAGGCTGGTCACTAAGGGGTTAATTCGAAAAATACATCAGGATCCTGACAAAGGTGTTGTCAAAACCAGAAAACCCTTTAACAACCTAACCAATTTCCATAGTAACTAATACCTGGGTATCCCCTCTCCAGTCCTGCCTGGTCTTACATCACTTTGTCTATCACAGTAAAATTTACAGTTAAACTTACCATACACCTGGTTGGCCAATAGCTATCTCCCAATCTCTTTATTAAAAATGCACGCTCAGTTTGGCCTAGCATGCATGTGTTTTCAATGTGGAGAGGGAACAGGATGCTGCCAGACCTCTGGCAGCAGCTTATCTCCCTTGAGAACAAAGGATCAGCCTTTCGTTCTTAACTTATGGCGGTCAACAGTTGGACAGGCATTTTATACATGAGTGGCAGTTGATGGGTTCAGCAAACCAAAATCTAATGTATATGTCCACCTTAGGGTGCATTCACACTACATATGTATTTTGCGGTCCTCAAAACACAGATCCACAAAAAAAAAAACATCCGTGTAACATGTGTGTTGCATCCATTTTTTGGGTGGATCCATTGTAATAATGCCTATCCTTGTCCTCAAAATTGAAATTTTCTATCTTTTTTGTGGGATTGCGAAACAAACCTACAGATGTATGTTATACCAGGATTAGCTGAGCGGAGTGGCTCCTGCCAGTGCCTGCTTCGCTAACCTAAAAGCTGACATGCAGGATTAGCAAAGCAGGCAGAGGCAGGAGCCTGCTGCGCTTAGCTAATCCTGGCATAGTACATGGGTACAGGCAGGGCCGTCTTTACCGCAGGGCAAAAGGGGCAGCTGCCCCGGGCCCAGTTGCTCCTGGGGGGCCCAAGCAGCACTCAGTGACCAACAAGACTTTTTAGCCTTAGCTGCCGCACTGTAGCCGAATATTGCGGCGGGGCATGGGAGCTGTGCGCTGCGCACCCCAGCACCCTCCCACACACATCCGGCGCTTTCCCTCAATATGACTGCAGGAGCCCAGGAGCGTGACTGAAAGTCACGTGACTGTCAGAGCTTCCGGTGTGTAGAGCAACGGCTCTCAGCTAGAAGAGAAAGAAGATGGCGTCAGCGGCTGCCAAGCAGATAGCGGCGGAGCAGGTGCCTCATCCCTTGTACATATAGATACAGTACAGACCAAAAGTTTAGACACACCTTCTCATTCAAAGAGTTTTCTTTATTTTCATGACTATGAAAATTGTAGATTCACACTGAAGGCATCAAAACTATGAATCAACACATGTGGAATTATATACATAACAAACAAGTGTGAAACAACTGAAAATATGTCATATTCTAGGTTCTTCAAAGTAGCCACCTTTTGCTTTGATTACTGCTTTGCACACTCTTGGCATTCTCTTGATGAGCTTCAAGAGGTAGTCCCCTGAAATGGTTTTCACTTCACAGGTGTGCCGTGTCAGGTTTAATAAGTGGGATTTCTTGCCTTATAAATGGGGTTGGGACCATCAGTTGCGTTGAGGAGAAGTCAGGTGGATACACAGCTGATAGTCCTACTGAATAGACTGTTAGAATTTGTATTATGGCAAGAAAAAAGCAGCTAAGTAAAGAAAAACGAGTGGCCATCATTACTTTAAGAAATGAAGTTCAGTCAGTCAGCCGAAAAATTGGGAAAACTTTGAAAGTAAGGGCTATTTGACCATGAAGGAGAGTGATGGGGTGCTGCGCCAGATGACCTGGCCTCCACAGTCACCGGACCTGAACCCAATCGAGATGGTTTGGGGTGAGCTGGACCGCAAAGTGAAGGCAAAAGGGCCAACAAGTGCTAAGCATCTCTGGGAACTCCTTCAAGACTGTTGGAAGACCATTTCAGGGGACTACCTCTTTAAGCTCATCAAGAGTGTGCAAAGCAGTAATCAAAGCAAAAGGTGGCTACTTTGAAGAACCTAGAATATGACATATTTTCAGTTGTTTCACACTTGTTTGCTATGTATATAATTCCACATGTGTTAATTCATAGTTTTGATGCCTTCATAGTCATGAAAATAAAGAAAACTCTTTGAATGAGAAGGTGTGTCCAAACTTTTGGTCTGTACTGTATATATACTGTATGGAGACCAACCCCGCTGCCCGATCATTTTACAGTGCTGTAATATGCCTCTTATATGTGGACAGCGGTGATGTCACTGATGTAATATATTACTTATATGTGGAGAGTGGTGATGTCACTGATGTAATATATTACTTATATGTGGAGAGTGGTGATGTCACTGATGTAATATATTACTTATAAGTGATATATTACATCAGTGACATCACCGCTGTCCACATAAGTAATATATTACATCAGTGACATCACCGCTCTCCACATATATGTGGAGAGCGGTCATGTCACTGATGTAATATATCGCCTATATGTGGACAGCAGTGATGTCACTGATGTAATATATCACTTATATGTGGAGAGCGGTGATGTCACTGATGTAATATATCACCTATATGTGGACAGAGGTGATGTCACTGATGTAATATATTACTTATAAGTGATATATTACATCAGTGACATCACCACTTTCCACATATAAGTAATATATTACATCAGTGACATCACTGCTGTCCACATATACTGGTAAGTAATATATTACATCAGTGACATCACCGATCTCCACATATATGTGGAGAGCAGTGATGTCACTGATGTAATATATCGCCTATATGTGGACAGCGGTGATGTCACTGATGTAATATAACATTATATGTGGAGAGCAGTGATGTCACTGATGTAATATATCATTATATGTGGAGAGTGGTCATGTCACTGATGAAATACAGCGCTACAGATGGCGACCAAAATAGTCGCCAATGCGCCTTAAAATTTGCAGATGGCGACAAGACTTGTCATAGGCTACAGGCCTGAGGTCTATTTGGTAGTGAAATCCCAGCACAGGCAGGCGTGATGATGTCATCACGCCTGCCTGTGCCAGGACGCGGTGTGCGCGTCTGCGTTGCACCATCCCTCGCCGTACCAGCAGCTAGTGAGCGCCAGTGAAAGGACACAGGTGAGAATAAGATTTTAGCTTTTTTTTAGGGTGTGGGAAGGCGGGATCCAGGGGGCCCAAGTAAATTCTTGCCCAGGGTCCAATCAATATTAAAGACGGCCCTGGGTACAGGGTAGCCATGTGCTATGCCAGGAGTTAGTAAATCTCTGTGGTGTTCTCCTTGCCCGTATTCCCTGTGCTGCGGCCATTGATAAAATATCTACTCTGTACACCGCTGAGAAGTTAGCGATGTACAGAAAAATGGATTTTAAGCGCGCAGGAAAAGGTGCTTTAGGGAGGGGGGAATCTATTAAAAATTCAAAATACATTAAAAAAGTATATTAAAAAAAAGGATTATTAGGACTTTTTACCAAAAAGTTAATTAAAAGCTTAGTTACTTTTTAAGCAGGAAGGAGGAGAAGTTTTTAGTAGCTGGCTCTTGAAGTGGGCCTCTATGTCTGTATCTTTTATGGAGTCACTAGGGAATTATTTAGGCAAAATACTGCACTCTATTTGGTTCTATGTAATCACAATAGGGTACTTCTAGTATAACGGTGTGGAAAATATGGCACATTTTGGTTCTATGTGGGTGGGAGACTAGGGGCCCACTGGGAGATTCACCTGTACCTCTGTGGGCCGGTCCGAGCCTGACTATGATCGGTGACTGCAGCTTAGCTGCATTGGGTATAGGAGGTCCTGTCTCCATATAAACTTGGTCTGCTGTTCTGTATCCCTCATGCTTTACACTGCAGCACTGCCTGTTCAATTTTGCTGCTGTGTATAAGTGGAAGGTCAGTACACGGAGAGATGATTAGATTACAGTAAGGACAGAAGATTATAAACTACAGGGACCCAAACCCTCAGAGAGAAGAGGACTATCAGGAAGCTGCTGCATGTAGATGGAGGGGAGGGACATTAATAAGGGGGAAGGGCCTGAGGAGGTGCTTTCGTCAGCCATTGATTAGTAAACTCTTGACTCCTCCTCCTGAATGGTGCAGGACTCTCTGCGGGAGGAGAGGTTTTGGGGAAGTTGCTTGGGCTGTTTCCAAATTTTGCGCCTTGTTACCCTTTTGGTACAGTAAGGCCCCATAGTCTACTTTGGGGGCTGTATTATGGCTGCAAATAACTTGCATATTACTCTGGTGTCAATGAGTGGCCGAAATTAAATGGATTCTACAATTTGGACAACCCCCTTCGTAATTACCAGTGTGGGCACAATACTAAAATACACATCTCATATAATGCAGACGAGGCCTTATCCAAGCAATCAACGGTGGACAGGAATCTTTTCCTTACTTTTCAGAAAAGAGGTTCTGCAGCATCTGCATCTCAAATTCTGTAATTTTATTTGAAGAATTAGAGTGTTTCATATAATATAAATATTAAACCCCTAAGTTTTGGAACTATATTAAAAAAAAAAATATCAGCAACCAGATCAAACAAAAAATTTGAAGCAGAAAAAGTACTGTAAAGGCAAAAATCAATGTATCCTTAAAAACTGAAAATCTGCATCCATTAAACAAACACGATCCATATATCTTAGTTCATTAACATATTAGATACTCTGGCCAAATTATCTGGCTATCATCTTGTTCTGCTGTGATACTGCAGCTATATAGAGGGACAAACGCTATTGGAATAACTTATTGCATCTGGTGTGATATACTTGTTGCCCCCAAAAAAAAAAGATTAAGAAGTGTGATAAACCTATAATATACTTTCTAACATAGAAAGTATCTTATAGTGCATTTGTATTGTGCAGCAGTTTTGTGCGGCATACCTGCTTCCACCAAATATTGAATAAGGTGTTTTATATACCTGCTTCCACAAAATACTGATGGAGTGGTGCAATATACCTGCTTCCACAAAATACTGATTGAGGGGTGCGATATACCAGCTTCCACAAAATACTGATTAAGGGGTTTGATATAACTGCTTCTACAAAATACTAATTAAGGGGTGCGATATACCTGCTTCTACAAAATACTGATTATGGGGTTCTATATACCTGCTTCCACAAAATACTGATGGAGTGGTGCAATATACCTGCTTCCACAAAATACTGATTGAGGGGTGCGATATACCAGCTTCCACAAAATACTGATTAAGGGGTTTGATATGACTGCTTCTACAAAATACTAATTAAGGGGTGCAATATACCTGCTTCCACAAAATGCTGATTGAGGGGTGCGATATACCTGTTTCCACAGAATACTAATTAAGAGATTTGACATACCTGATTCCACAAAATACAGATTGAGGGGTGCGATATACTTGCTTCCACCAAATATTGATTCAGGGGTTCTATATAACTGTTTCCACAAAATACTGATTGAGGGGTGCGATATACTTGCCTCCACAAAATACTGATAGAGAAGTGCGAAATACCTGCTTCCACAAAATACTGATTAAGGGGTGCGATATACCTGCTTCCACAAAATACTGATTAAGTGGTTCTATATACCTGCTTCAACAAAATACTGATAGAGTGCGAAATACCTGCTTCCACAAAATACTGATTAAGAGGTGCGATATACCTGCTTCCACAAAATACTGATTAAAGGGTTTGATATACCTGCTTCCACAAAAATACAGATTGAAGGGTGCGATACCTGCTTCCACAAAATACTGATTAAAGGGTTTGATATACCTGCTTCCACAAAAATACAGATTGAGGGGTGCGATATACCTGCTTCTACCAAATATTGATTCAGGTGTTCTATATACCTGTTTCCACAAAATAATGATTGAGGGGTACGATATACCTGCCTCTACAAAATTCTGTTTATGGCGTTCTATATACCTGCTTCCACAAAATACTGATTGAGGGGTGCGATATACCAGCTTTCACCAAATATTGATTGAGGCCTACGATACACCTGATTCCAAAAAATACTGATTGAGGGGTGCGATAGACCTGCTTCCACAGAATATTGATTAAGGCCTGCGAAAGACCGGCTTCCACAAAATACTGATTATGGTGTGCGATATACCTGCTTACACCAAATATTGATTAAGGCCTGCGATACACCGGCTTCCACAAAATACTGATTGAGGGGTGCGAAAAACCTGCTTCCACCAAATATTGATTCAGGGGTTCTATATACCTGTTTCCACAAAATACTGATTGAGGGGTGCGATATATTTGCTTCCACAAAATACTGATTAAGGTATTCTATATACCTGCTTCCACAAAATACTGATTGAGGGGTGCTATATATCTGCTTCCACAAAATACTGATTAAGGGGTTTAACCTACCTGCTTCCACAAAATACAGATTAAGGGGTGCGATAAACCTGCTTCCACCAAATATTGATTCAGGTGTTCTATATACCTGTTTCCACAAAATACTAATTGAGGGGTACGATATACCTGCTTCTACAAAAGACTGATTATAGGGTTCTATATACCTGCTCCCACAAAATACTGATGAAGGGGTGCGATATACATGCTTTCACAAAATACTGATTGAGTGACGCAATATACCAGCTTCCAGAAAATACTGATTAAGGGGTTTGATATAACTGCTTATACAAAATACTGATTAAGGGGTGCGATATACCTACTTCCAAAAAATGCTGATTCAGGGGTGCGATATACCTGCTTCCACAAAATACTGATTAAGGGTTTGATATACCTGATTCCACAAAATACAGATTGAGGGGTGCGATATACTTGCTTCCACCAAATATTGATTCAGGGGTTCTATATAACTGATTTCACAAAATACTGATTGAGGGGTGCAATATACCTGCTTCCACAAAATACTGATAAAGAAGTGTGAAATACCTGCTTCCACAAAATACTGATTAAAGGGTTTGATATACCTGCTTCCACAAAATACAGATTGAGGGGTGCGATATACCTGCTTCCACAAAATACTGATTAAGGGGTTTGAAATACCTGCTTCCACAAAATACTGATTGAGGGGTGCGATATACCTGCTTCTACCAAATATTGATTCAGGTGTTCTATATACTTGTTTCCGCAAAATACAGATTTAGGGGTACGATATACCTGCCTCTACAAAATTCGGTATAAGGGGTTTGATACACCTGCTTCCACAAAATACTGAGTGAGGGGTGCGATATACCTGCTTCCACAAAATACTGATTGAGGGGTGCGATATACAAGCTTTCACTAAATATTGATTGAGGCCTACGATATACCGGATTCCAAAAAATACTGATTGAGGGGTGCGATATTCCTGCATCCACCGAATATTGATTAAGGCCTGCGAAACACCGGCTTCAAAAAATACTGATTATGGGGTGCAATATACCAGTTTCCACCAAATATTGATTCAGGTGTTCTATATACCTGTTTCCACAAAATACTGATTGAGGGGTGCGATATACCTGCTTCTTCAAAATAATGATTAAGGGGTTCTATATAACTGCTTCCACAAAATACTGATGGAGGGGTGCGATATACCTGCTTCCACAAAATACTGATTAAGGGGTTTAATTTACCTGATTCCGCAAAATACAGATTGAGAGGTGCGATATACTTGCTTCCACCAAATATTGATTCAGGTGTTCTATATACCTGTTTGCACAAAATACAGATTGAAGGGTGCGATATACCTGCTTCTACAAAATACTGATTAAGTGGCTTCATGAAGGATCGGTCATTTAATTAGTTTTTATGAGGAGGAAAGTTCTAGACTTGACAGCGCCGAATCAATGGATGTCGTATATCTGGACTTCTCCAAAGCATTTGACACTGTACCGCATTAAGGAGTTGGATATACCTGCTTCTACAAAATACTAATTAAGGGGTGCGATGTACCTACTTCCACAAAATGCTGATTGAGGGGTGCGATATACCTGCTTCCACAAAATACTGATTAAAGGGTTTGATATACCTGCTTCCACAAAATACAGATTGAGGGGTGCGATATACTTGCTTCCACTTAATATTGATTCAGGGGTTCTATAAGACTGTTTCCACAAAATACTGGTTGAGGGGTGCGATATACCTGCTTCCACAAAATACTGATTAAGTTGTTCTATATACCTGCTTCCACAAAAATACTGATAGAGGAGTGCGAAATACCTGCTTCCACAAAATACTGATTAAGGGGTGTGATATACCTGATTCCACAAAATACTGATTAAAGGGTTTGATATACCTTCTTCCACAAAATACAGATTGAGGGCTGCGATATACCTTCTTCAACAAAATACTGATAAAGGGGTTTGATATACCTGCTTCCACAAAATACTGATTGAGGGGTGCGATATACCTGCTCCTACCAAGTATTGATACAGCTGTTCTATATACCTGCTTCTACAAAATACTGATTAAGGGGTGCGATATACCTGCTTCCACAAAATACTGATTGAGAGGTGCGAAATACCTGCTTTTACTAAATATTGATTCAGGGGTTCTATATACCTGTTTCCACAAAATACTGATTGAGGGGTGCGATATATTTGCTTCCACAAAATACTGATTAAGGGGTTTGATATACCTGCTTCCACAAAATACAGATTGAGGGGTGCGATAAACCTGCTTCCACCAAATATTGATTCAGGTGTTCTATATACCTGTTTCCACAAAATACTGATTAAGGGGTTTGATATACCTGATTCCACAAAATACTGATTAAGGGGTTTGATATACCAGATTCCACAAAATACAGATTGAGGGGTGCGATATACCAGCTTTCACCAAATATTAATTGAGGCCTACGATACACTGGATTCCAAAAAATACTGATTGAGGGGTGCGATATTCCTGCTTCCACCGAATATTGATTAAGGCCTGCGAAACACCGGCTTCCACAAAATACTGATTATGGGGTGTGATATACCTGCTTCCACCAAATATTGATTCACGGGTTCTATATACCTGTTTACACAAAATACTGATTGAGGGGTGCGATATACCTGCTTCCACAAAATACTGATTAAGGGGTTTGATATACCTGCTTCCACAAAATATAGATTGAGGCGTGCGTATACCTGCTTCCACCAAATATTGATTCAGGTGTTCTATATACCAGTTTCCACAAAATACTGATTGAGCGGTGCGATATACAGTCAGGTCCATAAATATTGGGACATCGACTCAATTCTAACATTTTCAACTATATATACCGCCACAATGAATTTGAAATTAAACAAACAAGATGTGCTTTAACGGCAGACTGTCAGCTTTAATTTGAGGGTATTTACATCCAAATCAGGTGAACGGTGTGGGAATTACAACAGTATGCATATGTGCCTCCCACTTGTTAAGGGACCAAAAGGAATGGGACAACTGGCTTTTCAGCTGTTCCATGGCCAGGTGTGTGTTATTCCCTCATTATCCCAATTACAATGAGCAGATAAAAGGTCCAGAGTTCATTTCAAGTGTGCTATTTGCATTTGGAATCTGTTGCTGTCAACTCTCAAGATGAGATCCAAAGAGCTGTCACTATCAGTGAAGCAAGCCATCATTAGGCTGAAAAAACAAAAACAAATCCATCAGAGAGATAGCAAAAACATTAGGCGTGGCCAAAACAACTGTTTGGAAGATTTTTAAAAAGAAGGAACTCACCGGTGAGCTCAGCAACACCAAAAGACCTGGAAGACCACGGAAAACAACTGTGGTGGATGACCGAATAATTCTTTCCCTGGTGAAGAAAACACCCTTCACAACAGTTGGCCAGATCAAGAACACTCTCCAGGAGGTAGGTGTATGTGTGTCAAAGTCAACAATCAAAAGAAGACTTCACCAGAGTGAATATAGAGGGTTCACCACAAGATGTAAACCATTGGTGAGCCTCAAAAACAGAAAGGCCAGATTAGAGTTTGCCAAATGACATCTAAAAAAGCCTTCACAGTTCTGGGACAACATCCTTTGGACAGATGAGACCAAGATGAACTTGTACAAGAGTGATGGGAAGAGAAAAATACGGAGAAGGAAATGAACTGCTCATGATCCTAAGCATACCACCTCAGCAGTGAAGCATGATGGTGGTAATGTCATGGCGTGGGCATGTATGGCCACCAATGGAACTGGTTCTTTTGTATTGATGATGTGACTTCTGACAAAAGCAGCAGGATGAATTCTGAAGTGTTTTGGGCAATATTATCTGCTCATATTCAGCCAAATGCTTCAGAACTCATTGGACGGCGCTTCACAGTGCAGATGGACAATGACCCAAAGCATACTGCAAAAGCAACCAAAGAGTTTTTTAAGGGAAAGAAGTGGAATGTTATGCAATGGCCAAGTCAATCACCTGACCTGAATCCGATTGAGCATGTATTTCACTTGCTGAAGACAAAACGGAAGGGAAAATGCCCCAAGAACAAGCAGGAACTGAAGACAGTTGCAGTAGAGGCCTGGCAGAGCATCACCAGGGCAGAAACCCAGCATCTGGTGATGTCTATGCGTTCCAGACTTCAGGCTGTAATTGACTGCAAAGGATTTGAAACCAAGTATTAAAAAAGTGAAAGTTTGATTTATGATTACTATTCTGTTCCATTACTTTTGGTCCCCTTAACAAGTGGAAGGCACATATGCAAACTATTGTTATTCCTACACCGTTCACCTGATTTGGATGTAAATACCCTCAAATTAAAGCTGACAGTCTGCAGTTAAAGCACATCTTGTTTGTTTCATGTCAAATCCATTGTGGTAGTGTATAGAGCCAAAAATGTTAGAATTGTGTCGATATCCCAATATTTATGGACCTGACTGTACCTGCTTCTACAAAATACTGATTAAGGGGTTCTATATAACTGCTTCCACAAAATACTGATGGAGGGGTGCGATATACCTGCTTCCACAAAAATACTGATAGAGGAGTGCGAAATACCTGCTTCCACAAAATACTGATTAAGGGGTGTGATATACCTGCTTCCACAAAATACTGATTAAAGGGTTTGATATACCTTCTTCCACAAAATACAGATTGAGAGGTGCGATATACCTTCTTCAACAAAATACTGATAAAGGGGTTTGATATACCTGCTTCCTCAAAATACTGATGGAAGGGTGCGATATACCTACTTTCACAACATACTGATTGAGGGGTGCGATATACCAACTTCCAGAAAATACTGATTAAGGGGTTTGATATAACTGCTTCTACAAAATACTGATTAAGGGGTCCACAAAATACCTGCGTCCACAAAATGCTGATTGAGTGGTGCGATATACCTTCTTTCACCAAATATTGATAGAGGCCTGCGATACACCGGCTTCCACAAAATACTAATTGAGAGGTGCTATATACCTGCTTCCACCAAATATTGATTCAGGGGTTCTATATACCTGTTTCCACAAAACACTGATTAAGGGGTGCGATATACCTGCTTCCACAAAATACTGATTAATGGGTTTTCTATACCTGCTTCCACAAAATACTGATTGAGGGGTGCGATATACCAGCTTCCACAAAATACAGATTAAGGGGCTGGATATAACTGCTTGCACAAAATGCTGATTGAGGGGTGCGATATACCTGCTTCCACAAAATACTGATTATGGGGTTTGATATACCTGCTTCCACTAAATACAGATTGAGGGGTGCGATATACCTGCTTCTACAAAATACTGATTATGGGGTTCTATATACCTGCTTCCTCAAAATACTGATGGAAGGGTGCGATATACCTACTTTCACAAAATACTGATTGAGGGGAGCGATATACCAACTTCCAGAAAATACTGATTTAGGGGTTTGATATAACTGCTTCTACAAAATACTGATTAAGGGGTGCGATATACCTGCGTCCACAAAATGCTGATTGAGTGACGCAATATACCAGCTTCCAGAAAATACTGATTAAGGGGCTTGATATAACTGCTTATACAAAATACTGATTAAGGGGTGCGATATACCTACTTCCAAAAAATGCTGATTCAGGGGTGCGATATACCTGCTTCCACAAAATACTGATTAAGGGTTTGATATACCTGATTCCACAAAATACAGATTGAGGGGTGCGATATACTTGCTTCCACCAAATATTGATTCAGGGGTTCTATATAACTGATTTCACAAAATACTGATTGAGGGGTGCAATATACCTGCTTCCACAAAATACTGATAAAGAAGTGTGAAATACCTGCTTCCACAAAATACTGATTAAAGGGTTTGATATACCTGCTTCCACAAAATACTGATTAAGGGGTTTGAAATACCTGCTTCCACAAAATACTGATTGAGGGGTGCGATATACCTGCTTCTACCAAATATTGATTCAGGTGTTCTATATACTTGTTTCCGCAAAATACAGATTTAGGGGTACGATATACCTGCCTCTACAAAATTCGGTATAAGGGGTTTGATACACCTGCTTCCACAAAATACTGAGTGAGGGGTGCGATATACCTGCTTCCACAAAATACTGATTGAGGGGTGCGATATACAAGCTTTCACTAAATATTGATTGAGGCCTACGATATACCGGATTCCAAAAAATACTGATTGAGGGGTGCGATATTCCTGCATCCACCGAATATTGATTAAGGCCTGCGAAACACCGGCTTCAAAAAATACTGATTATGGGGTGCAATATACCAGTTTCCACCAAATATTGATTCAGGTGTTCTATATACCTGTTTCCACAAAATACTGATTGAGGGGTGCGATATACCTGCTTCTTCAAAATAATGATTAAGGGGTTCTATATAACTGCTTCCACAAAATACTGATGGAGGGGTGCGATATACCTGCTTCCACAAAATACTGATTAAGGGGTTTAATTTACCTGATTCCGCAAAATACAGATTGAGAGGTGCGATATACTTGCTTCCACCAAATATTGATTCAGGTGTTCTATATACCTGTTTGCACAAAATACAGATTGAAGGGTGCGATATACCTGCTTCTACAAAATACTGATTAAGTGGCTTCATGAAGGATCGGTCATTTAATTAGTTTTTATGAGGAGGAAAGTTCTAGACTTGACAGCGCCGAATCAATGGATGTCGTATATCTGGACTTCTCCAAAGCATTTGACACTGTACCGCATTAAGGAGTTGGATATACCTGCTTCTACAAAATACTAATTAAGGGGTGCGATGTACCTACTTCCACAAAATGCTGATTGAGGGGTGCGATATACCTGCTTCCACAAAATACTGATTAAAGGGTTTGATATACCTGCTTCCACAAAATACAGATTGAGGGGTGCGATATACTTGCTTCCACTTAATATTGATTCAGGGGTTCTATAAGACTGTTTCCACAAAATACTGGTTGAGGGGTGCGATATACCTGCTTCCACAAAATACTGATTAAGTTGTTCTATATACCTGCTTCCACAAAAATACTGATAGAGGAGTGCGAAATACCTGCTTCCACAAAATACTGATTAAGGGGTGTGATATACCTGATTCCACAAAATACTGATTAAAGGGTTTGATATACCTTCTTCCACAAAATACAGATTGAGGGCTGCGATATACCTTCTTCAACAAAATACTGATAAAGGGGTTTGATATACCTGCTTCCACAAAATACTGATTGAGGGGTGCGATATACCTGCTCCTACCAAGTATTGATACAGCTGTTCTATATACCTGCTTCTACAAAATACTGATTAAGGGGTGCGATATACCTGCTTCCACAAAATACTGATTGAGAGGTGCGAAATACCTGCTTTCACTAAATATTGATTCAGGGGTTCTATATACCTGTTTCCACAAAATACTGATTGAGGGGTGCGATATATTTGCTTCCACAAAATACTGATTAAGGGGTTTGATATACCTGCTTCCACAAAATACAGATTGAGGGGTGCGATAAACCTGCTTCCACCAAATATTGATTCAGGTGTTCTATATACCTGTTTCCACAAAATACTGATTAAGGGGTTTGATATACCTGATTCCACAAAATACTGATTAAGGGGTTTGATATACCAGATTCCACAAAATACAGATTGAGGGGTGCGATATACCAGCTTTCACCAAATATTAATTGAGGCCTACGATACACTGGATTCCAAAAAATACTGATTGAGGGGTGCGATATTCCTGCTTCCACCGAATATTGATTAAGGCCTGCGAAACACCGGCTTCCACAAAATACTGATTATGGGGTGCGATATACCTGCTTCCACCAAATATTGATTCACGGGTTCTATATACCTGTTTACACAAAATACTGATTGAGGGGTGCGATATACCTGCTTCCACAAAATACTGATTAAGGGGTTTGATATACCTGCTTCCACAAAATATAGATTGAGGCGTGCGTATACCTGCTTCCACCAAATATTGATTCAGGTGTTCTATATACCAGTTTCCACAAAATACTGATTGAGCGGTGCGATATACAGTCAGGTCCATAAATATTGGGACATCGACTCAATTCTAACATTTTCAACTCTATATACCGCCACAATGAATTTGAAATTAAACAAACAAGATGTGCTTTAACGGCAGACTGTCAGCTTTAATTTGAGGGTATTTACATCCAAATCAGGTGAACGGTGTGGGAATTACAACAGTATGCATATGTGCCTCCCACTTGTTAAGGGACCAAAAGGAATGGGACAACTGGCTTTTCAGCTGTTCCATGGCCAGGTGTGTGTTATTCCCTCATTATCCCAATTACAATGAGCAGATAAAAGGTCCAGAGTTCATTTCAAGTGTGCTATTTGCATTTGGAATCTGTTGCTGTCAACTCTCAAGATGAGATCCAAAGAGCTGTCACTATCAGTGAAGCAAGCCATCATTAGGCTGAAAAAACAAAAACAAATCCATCAGAGAGATAGCAAAAACATTAGGCGTGGCCAAAACAACTGTTTGGAAGATTTTTAAAAAGAAGGAACTCACCGGTGAGCTCAGCAATACCAAAAGACCTGGAAGACCACGGAAAACAACTGTGGTGGATGACCGAATAATTCTTTCCCTGGTGAAGAAAACACCCTTCACAACAGTTGGCCAGATCAAGAACACTCTCCAGGAGGTAGGTGTATGTGTGTCAAAGTCAACAATCAAAAGAAGACTTCACCAGAGTGAATATAGAGGGTTCACCACAAGATGTAAACCATTGGTGAGCCTCAAAAACAGAAAGGCCAGATTAGAGTTTGCCAAATGACATCTAAAAAAGCCTTCACAGTTCTGGGACAACATCCTTTGGACAGATGAGACCAAGATGAACTTGTACAAGAGTGATGGGAAGAGAAAAGTATGGAGAAGGAAATGAACTGCTCATGATCCTAAGCATACCACCTCAGCAGTGAAGCATGATGGTGGTAATGTCATGGCGTGGGCATGTATGGCCACCAATGGAACTGGTTCTTTTGTATTGATGATGTGACTTCTGACAAAAGCAGCAGGATGAATTCTGAAGTGTTTTGGGCAATATTATCTGCTCATATTCAGCCAAATGCTTCAGAACTCATTGGACGGCGCTTCACAGTGCAGATGGACAATGACCCAAAGCATACTGCAAAAGCAACCAAAGAGTTTTTTAAGGGAAAGAAGTGGAATGTTATGCAATGGCCAAGTCAATCACCTGACCTGAATCCGATTGAGCATGTATTTCACTTGCTGAAGACAAAACGGAAGGGAAAATGCCCCAAGAACAAGCAGGAACTGAAGACAGTTGCAGTAGAGGCCTGGCAGAGCATCACCAGGGCAGAAACCCAGCGTCTGGTGATGTCTATGCGTTCCAGACTTCAGGCTGTAATTGACTGCAAAGGATTTGAAACCAAGTATTAAAAAAGTGAAAGTTTGATTTATGATTACTATTCTGTTCCATTACTTTTGGTCCCCTTAACAAGTGGAAGGCACATATGCAAACTATTGTTATTCCTACACCGTTCACCTGATTTGGATGTAAATACCCTCAAATTAAAGCTGACAGTCTGCAGTTAAAGCACATCTTGTTTGTTTCATGTCAAATCCATTGTGGTAGTGTATAGAGCCAAAAATGTTAGAATTGTGTCGATATCCCAATATTTATGGACCTGACTGTACCTGCTTCTACAAAATACTGATTAAGGGGTTCTATATAACTGCTTCCACAAAATACTGATGGAGGGGTGCGATATACCTGCTTCCACAAAAATACTGATAGAGGAGTGCGAAATACCTGCTTCCACAAAATACTGATTAAGGGGTGTGATATACCTGCTTCCACAAAATACTGATTAAAGGGTTTGATATACGTTCTTCCACAAAATACAGATTGAGAGGTGCGATATACCTTCTTCAACAAAATACTGATAAAGGGGTTTGATATACCTGCTTCCTCAAAATACTGATGGAAGGGTGCGATATACCTACTTTCACAAAATACTGATTGAGGGGTGCGATATACCAACTTCCAGAAAATACTGATTAAGGGGTTTGATATAACTGCTTCTACAAAATACTGATTAAGGGGTCCACAAAATACCTGCGTCCACAAAATGCTGATTGAGTGGTGCGATATACCTTCTTTCACCAAATATTGATAGAGGCCTGCGATACACCGGCTTCCACAAAATACTAATTGAGAGGTGCTATATACCTGCTTCCACCAAATATTGATTATGGGGTTCTATATACCTGTTTCCACAAAACACTGATTAAGGGGTGCGATATACCTGCTTCCACAAAATACTGATTAAGGGGTTTTCTATACCTGCTTCCACAAAATACTGATTGAGGGGTGCGATATACCAGCTTCCACAAAATACAGATTAAGGGGCTGGATATAACTGCTTGCACAAAATGCTGATTGAGGGGTGCGATATACCTGCTTCCACAAAATACTGATTATGGGGTTTGATATACCTGCTTCCACTAAATACAGATTGAGGGGTGCGATATACCTGCTTCTACAAAATACTGATTATGGGGTTCTATATACCTGCTTCCTCAAAATACTGATGGAAGGGTGCGATATACCTACTTTCACAAAATACTGATTGAGGGGAGCGATATACCAACTTCCAGAAAATACTGATTTAGGGGTTTGATATAACTGCTTCTACAAAATACTGATTAAGGGGTGCGATATACCTGCGTCCACAAAATGCTGATTGAGTGGTGCGATATACCTGCTTCTACAAAATACTGATTAAGCGGTTTTATATAACTTTTTTCACATATACTGATGGATGGGTGCGATATACCTGCTTCCACAAAATACTGATTGAGGGGTGCGATATGCCAGCTTCCATAAAATACTGATTAAGGGGTTGGATATAACTGTTTCTACAAAATACTGATTATGGGGTGCGATATACCTGCTTCCACTAAATACAGATTGAGGGGTGCGATATAGTTGCTTTCATCAAATATTGATTAAGGGGTTATATATAACTGTTTCCACAAAATACTGGTTGAGGGGTGCGATATACCTGCTTCTACAAAATACTGATTAAGGGGTTTTCTATACCTGCTTCCTCAAAATACTGATTGAGGGGTGCTATATACCTGCTTCCACAAAATACTGATTAAGGGGTTTGATATATCTGCTTGACACAAAATACAGATTGAGGGGTGCGATATACCTGCTTCCACCAAATATTGATTCAGGTGTTCTATATACCTGTTTCCACAAAATACTGATAGAGGGTTGCGATATACCTGCTTCCACAAAATACTGATTGAGAGGTGCGAAATATCTGCTTCCACTAAATATTGATTGAGGCCTGCGATACACCGTCTTCCACAAAATACTGATTAAGGGGTGCGATATATCTGCTTCCACAAAATACTGATTAAGGGGTTTAATATACCTAATTCCGCAAAATACTGATTATGGGGTGCGATATACTTGCTTCCACCAAATATTGATTCAGGTGTTCTATATACCTGTTTCCACAAAATACAGATTGAGGGGTGCGATATACCTGCTTCCACAAAATACTGATTGAGGGGTGCGAAATACCTGCTTCCACCAAATATTGATTTAGGAGTGCGATATACCTGCTTACACAAAATACTGATTGAGGAGTGCAATATACCTGCTTCCACCAAATATTGATTGAGGCCTGCGACACACCGGCTTCCACAAAATACTGATTGAGGGGTGCAATATACCTGCTTCCACAAAATACTGATTGAGGGGTTTAATTTACCTGATTCCACAAAATACAGATTGAGAGGTGCGATATACTTGCTTCCACCAAATATTGATTAAGGGTTTCTATATACCTGTTTCCACAAAATACAGATTGAAGGGTGCGATATACCTGCTTCTACAAAATATTGATTAAGTGGCTTCATGAGGGATCGGTCATGCCAAACTAATTTAATTAGTTTTTATGAGGAGGTAAGTTCTAGACTTGACAGCACTGAATCAATGGATGTTGTATATCTGGACTTCTCCAAAGCATTTGACACTGTACCGCATAAAAGGTTAGTATATAAAATGAGAATGCTCGGACTGGGAGAAAATGTCTGTATGTGGGTAAGTAACTGGCTAAGTGATAGAAAACAGAGGGTGGTTATTAATGGTACACACTCAGATTGGGTCACTGTCACTAGTGGGGTACCTCAGGGGTCAGTATTGGGCCCTATTCTCTTCAATATAGTTATTAATGATCTTGTAGAAGGCTTGCATAGTAAAGTATCAATTTTCACAGATGACACTAAACTGTGTAAAGTAATTAACACTGAAGAGGACAGTATACTACTACAGAGGGATCTGGATAGAATGGAGGCTTGGGCAGATAACTGGCAGATGAGGTTTAACACGGACAAATGTAAGGTTATGCACATGGGAAGGAATAATGCAAGTCACCCGTACATACTAAATGGTAAAACACTCGGTAACACTGACATGGAAAAGGATCTAGGAATTTAAATAAACAAAAAACTAAGCTGCAAAAACCAGTGTCAGGCAGCTGCTGCCAAGGCCAATAAGATAATGGATTGCATCAAAAGGGGCATAGATGCCCGTAATAAGAACATAGTCCTACCACTATACAAATCGCTTGTCAGACCACACATGGAGTACTGTGTACAGTTCTGGGCTCCTGTAAACAAGGCAGACATAGCAGAGCTGGAGAGGGCAACTAAAGTAATAACTGGAATGGGGCAACTACAGTACTCTGAAAGATTATTGAAATTAGGGTTATTCACTTTAGAAAAAAGACGACTGAGGGGAGATCTAATTACTATGTATAAATATATCAGGGTTCAGTACAGAGATCTATCCCATCATCTATTTATCCCCAGGACTGTGACTGTGATGAGGGGACATCCTCTGCGTCTGGAGGAAAGAAGGTTTGTACACAATTATAGAAGAGGATTCTTTACGGTAAGAGCAGTGAGACTATGGAACTCTCTGCCTGAGGAGGTGGTGATAGTGAGTACAATAAAGGAATTTAAGAGGGCCTGGATGTATTTCTGGAGTGTAATAATATTACAGGCTATAGCTACTAGAGAGGGGTCGTTGATCCAGGGAGTTATTCTGATTGCCTGAATGGAGTCGGGAAGGAATTTTTTATTCCCCTAAAGTAGGGAAAATTGGCTTCTACCTCACAGGGTTTTTATTTTTTCCTTCTTCTGGATCAACTTGCAGGATGACAGGCTGAACTGGATGGACAAATGTCTTTTGTTACTAAGTGGTTCTATATACCTGCATCCACAAAATATTGATTGAGGGGTGCGATATACCTGCTTCCACAAAATACTGATTAAAGGGTTTGATATACCTGCTTCCACAAAATTCAGATTGAGGGGTATGATATATCTGCTTCCACAAAATACTAATTAGGGTGTATGATATACCTGCTTCCACAAAATACTGATTGAGGGGTGCGATATACCTACTTCCACCAAATATTGATTATGGTGTTCTATATACCTGTTTTCACAAAATAATAATTAAGGGGTTCGATATACCTGCTTTCAAAAAATACTGATTGAGGGGTGCGATATACCTGCTTCCACAAAATACAGACTGAGGGGTGCGATATACCTGCTTCCACCAAATATTGATTCAGGTGTTCTATATACCAGTTTCCAAAAAATACTGATTGTGGGGTGCGATATACCTGCTTCTAGAAAACACTGATTAAGGGGTTCTAGATACCTGATTCCACAAAATTCTGATGGAGGGGTGCGATATACCTGTTTCCACAAAATACTGAATGAGGGGTGCAATATGAGTGCTTCCACAGAAAATTAATTGAGGCATGCGAAACACCAGCTTCCACAAAATACTGATTGAAGGGTGCGATATACCTGCTTCTACCAAATATTAAGGCCTGCGATACACCTGTTTCCACAAAACACTTATTGAGGGGTGTGATATACCTGCTTCCACAAAATACTGATTAATGGGTTTGATTTACCTGCTTCCACAAAATACAGATTGAGGGTTGCGATATATCTGCTTCCACCAAATATTGATTTAGGTGTTCTATATACCAGTTTCCACAAAATACTGATTGAGGGGTGAGATATACCTGCTTCTACAAAATACTGATTAAGGGGTTCTATATACCTGCTTACACAAAATATTGATGGAGGGGTGCGATATACCAGCTTCCACAAAATACTGATTAATGGGTTTGATATACCTGCATCCACAAAATACAGATTAAGGGGTGCGATATACCTGCTTCCACAAAATACTGATTGAGGGGTGCGATATACCTCCTTCCACAAAATACTGATTAAGGGGTTATATATACCTGCTTGCACAAAATACTGATTGAGGGGTGCGATATACCTGCTGCCACAAAATACTAGTTGAGGGGTGAGATATACCTGCTTCCACCAAATATTAATTCAGGGGTTCTATATACCTGTTTCTACAAAATACTGATGAAGGGGTGCGATATACATGCTTCCACAAAATACTGATTAAAGGGTTCTGCAAAGAAAAAGGGGGTCAGTCAGCACATCCCAAAGCGCAGGGGCACGTTGCTATGGCTGAGAACAAGACTGTTAAACAAAACAAGCAATGCAACAGCTCACTGCAAATCAAATAAGGTACAAAATTGCATCATAATAGCAAATGCTGAACTAATAAGTTAGAGATACTTGGCAAATCGTTTTGTACAAAATTATTTGAGCCCGTCTGCCGAACGTCAAGGCAATCTCTAGTTAGACGGGTTCCTAACACTAAATATACCTGTTATGTGCCATAGCGGCTATCATAAAATTCAGAAAGTGTAGGTTCCACTTACATGCTGGATCCGCCTGAATTTCCATCATTTTCGGTGCCAAAATGGCCTCCATTATATCCAGGGAAAGCAGTTACCAGCATGCACGCCGGGCCCACTCCACACCACCCCTGGCGCCACATGGTCACCAAGGACTGCAATGAGAGTCCACACACTATCTCTCTCCTGGTGCCAGAAGGCTTCAGTGAGTGGGGGGGAGCAGGCCAAGCAAAATACTGATGAAGGGGTGCGATATACATGCTTCCACAAAATACTGATTAAAGGGTTCTATATACCTGCTTCCACAAAATTGTGATTAAGGGGTTTGATATGCCTGTTTCCACAAAATACTGATTGAGGGGTGTGATATACCTGCTTCTACAAAATACTGATTAAAGGGTTCTATATACCTGCTTCCACAAAATGCTGATTGAGGGGTGCGATATACCTGCTTCCACAAAATACTGATTAAAGAGTTTGATATAACTGCTTCCACAAAATACTAATAAAGGTGTTTGACGTACCTGCTTCCTCAAAATACTGATTGAGGGGTGCTGTATACCTGCTTCCACCAAATATTGATTCAGATGTTCTATATACCTGTTTTCACAAAATACTAATTGAAGGGTACAATATACCTGCTTCTACAAAATTCTGAATAAGGGGTTCGATATACCTACTTCCACAAAATATTGATTGAGGGGTGCGATATCCCTGCTTCCACAAAGTATTGATTGATAGAGATGGCCCGAACTATCCGACGGCGAACAGTTCCCGGCGAACATAGCTTGTTCGCGTTCGCCTCTGCCGGGCGAACACATGCGATGTTCGGTCCGCCCCCTATACATCATCATTGAGCAAACTTTGACCCTGTACCTCACAGTCAGCAGACACATTCCAGCCAATCAGCAGCATACCCTCCCTCCCAGACCCTCCCACCTCCTGCACAGCATCCATTTTAGATTCATTCTGAAGCTGCAGTCTTAGTGAGAGGAGGGAGACTGTAACTGCTGCTGATTTAATTGGGAAATCGATAGCTAGGCTAGTGAATTCAGTGTCCACTCCAGTCCTGAAAGACTCATCTGATCTCTGCTGTAAGGACAGCGTCCTGACAGCACCCCAAAAAGCCCTTTTTAGGGCTGCAACATTAGTCTGCTTTTTTTTTTTCCTTTATATACATATTGCAGTTGCCTGGCCTGCCTGTGTGTGAGGAGCTGCAGGCCCACAGACTGTAGTGTGCCCACTGCCAGTGCTCACCCCTGTCATTCCGTGTGGCACAGGACTTTGCTTAAAAAAAGGCACTTAATTTTTACACTTTAATCTAAGGTTAGTTGCCTGCCAGTGTGTGTCAGGCTGACTTCCACTGACTGTAGTGTGCCCACTGCCAGTGCCCACCACTCATACCGGCTGGCACAGGACTTTGCATAAAAAAGGCATTTAATTTTTACACTTTAGTGTAATTTCAGCTGCTTGCCTGCTGCTAGTGTGTGTCAGGCCGACTTCAACTGACTGTAGTGTGCCCACTGCCAGTGCCCACCCCTGTCATCCCGTGTGGCACAGGACTTTGCTTAAAAAAAAGGCACTTCATTTTTACACTTTAATCTAAGGTTAGTTGCCTGCCAGTGTGTGTCAGGCTGACTTCCACTGACCGTAGTGTGCCCACTGCCAGTGCCCACCACTCATACCGGCTGGCACAGGACTTTGCATAAAAAAGGCATTTAATTTTTACACTTTAGTGTAATTTCAGCTGCTTGCCTGCTGCTAGTGTGTGTCAGGCCGACTTCAACTGACTGTAGTGTGCCCACTGCCAGTGCCAACCACTGATACCGGGTGGCACAGTAGCTTGCCGATAAATAAGGCATTTAATTTTTAGACAGTAGTCTAAATTCAGTTGCTTGCCTGCTGCCAGTGTGTGTCAGGCCCGCTTCCACTGACTGTAGTGTGCCCACTGCCAGTGCCAACCACTGATACCGGGTGGCACAGTAGCTTGCCGATAAATAAGGCATTTAATTTTTAGACAGTAGTCTAAATTCAGTTGCTTGCCTGCTGCCAGTGTGTGTCAGGCCCGCTTCCACTGACTGTAGTGTGCCCACTGCCAGTGCCAACCACTGATACCGGGTGGCACAGTAGCTTGCCGATAAATAAGGCATTTAATTTTTAGACAGTAGTCTAAATTCAGTTGCTTGCCTGCTGCCAGTGTGTGTCAGGCCCTCTTCCACTGACTGTAGTGTGCCCACTGCCAGTGCCAACCACTCATACCGGGTGGCACAGTAGCTTGCCGATAAATAAGGCATTTAATTTTTACACTTTAGTGTAATTTCAGTTGCTTGCCTGCTGCCAGTGTGTGTCAGGCCCGCTTCTACTGACTGTAGTGTGCCCACTGCCAGTGCCAATCGTATACACACACTGGATGTTTTAAAGCACGTTATTCCAAACAATTTAGGAATGTTAGTTGATTTATGCCCTTTATGGATTAAAACCCGACTCTGCGTCCACTACGTAATTTTCCATGGGAGTTTTGCCATAGATCCCCCTCCGGCATGCCACAGTCCAGGTGTTAGACCCCTTGAAACAACTTTCTCATCACTATTGTGGCCAGAAAGAGTCCCTGTGGGTTTTAAAATTCGCCTGTCTATTGAAGTCTATGGCGGTTCGCCCGGTTCGCCAGTTCGCGAACATTTGCGGAAGTTCGCGTTCGCTGTTCGCGAACTGAAAATTTTATGTTCGCGACATCACTATTGATTGAGGCCTGCGAAACACCGGCTTCCACAAAATACTGATTGAGTGGTGCGATATACCTGCTTCCACCAAATTTATTGAGACCTGCAATACACCGGCTTCCACAAAATACTGATTGAGGGGTGCGATATACCTTCTTCCACCAAATATTGATTCAGGGGTTCTATATACCTGTTTCCACAAAATACTGAATAAAAAGTTTGATATACCTGCTTCCGCAAAATACAGATTAATTAGTTCTATATACCTGCTTCCACAAAATACTGATTGAGCGGTGCGATATACCTGCTTCCACCAAATATTGATTCAGGTATTCTATATACCAGTTTCAACAAAATACTGATTGAGGGGTGCGATATACCAGCTTCTACAAAATACTGATTAAGGAGTTCTATATACCTGCTTCCACAAAATACTGATGGAGGGGTGCGATATACCTGCTTACACAAAATACTAATTGAGGGGTGCGATATTCCAGCTTCCACAAAATACTGATTAAGGGGTTTGATATACCTGCTTCCACAAAATCCAGATTGAGGGGTGCTATATGCCTGCTTCCACCAAATATTGGTTAAGGCCTACGATACACCTGCTTTCACAAAATAATGATTGAGGGGTTGTCACGGAAGGTATAACAGCAGGGAAATAACCAAACACAGGGAAAACAAACAGAACAATAGACTAGGCCCAAAAGCTAGGGAGAGAGGGTCACCTCCTAGCGATCCCTGAAGCTTTCCCTATACTGCTGTGCACATGTGCATACCCTTATGGTGGATATGCACATGCCCTCCTGCCTACGTCTATATTCCCTGGGACAACCCTGAGCAGAAGGGAAAAAGGAAGAGGCGACCTGCTTCCTCAAGCACGAGGAAGCAAGCGTCTCCCTAGAGGCCTAGACAAAAGACAACAAGGGAAGAAACAGAGAGGACTTATCTTGAGCTGAGCTGGAGCAGACCATCCAGAACACATCCAAACCCCACAGGAATGAACTATAACATGCACAGGCCACTATGAGAAGGAGGAATATATAGCCTCGCTAACAATCAACCCAGTACACCTAAGGGAAGGTGGATCTAGCTCAACTTAAACCAAAACAAAGAGACGAGTCAAGCATGTGCAGCCAGCCTGGCAGATCTCCACACATTCACAGGGCAAGGCGTGACAGTACCCCCCTTCTACGGCTGACCTCCGGACACCCCGGACCAACTTTCTCCGGTTGTTCCCTGTGAAAGGCCCTTACCAGGCGGCTAGCACATCAGAAGCTGGAATCCACATTCTTTCCTCGGGACTGTATCCCTTCCAGTGCACTAGGTACTGGAGGGAACCCCGAAGAACACGTGAGTCGAGAATCCTAGAGATCTCAAACTCTAAATTTCCATCCACCAGGACAGGAGGAGGTGGCAATGGAGATGGTTCCACAGGTTCCACATATTTCTTCAGTAAGGCCTGTGAAACACATTATGGATCTTCCAGGTCTGCGGAAGATCCAGACAGAACGCCACCGGGTTGACCACAGCAGAGATTTTGCAAGGGCCAATAAATCTTGGACCCAGTTTCCAAGATGGTACCTTGAGCTTAATGTTTTTAGTGGACAACCACACTGAATCGCCCACACACAGGTCCGGACCAGTCATACGTCTCCTGTCAGCCATCCATTTATATCTTTAACCCATCTTTTCCAAATTAACTTGCATCTTCCACCAGATAGATGACAAGGCGTAAGAGAATCTGTCCTCTTCTGGCATTCCAGAAGATCCAGTCCCAGAAAAAGTACTAAACTGTGGGTTAAACCATATGCGCCAAAAAATGGCGACTTATCAGTGGACTCCTGTCTACGGTTATTCAAGGCAAATTCGGCTAGAGACAAGAACGAGGACCAGTCATCCTGATTCTCGGCAACAAAACACCTCAAATAGGTCTCTAGGTTTTGGTTAGTGCACTCTGTCTGACCATTCGACTGGGGATCAAAAGCCAAAGAGAAATTCCCAGACGAGAGAAAAACGCCCTCCAAAACCTGGAAACAAATTGCGTCCCCCTATCAGACACCACATCAGAGGGAATGCCATGTAGTTTTGTAGTTTTACAATGTTATCGATAAAAAACCTGAGCGAGAGTTTTGGCATTGGGCAAGCAATTTAACGGTATACAGTGAGCACACTTACTGAAGCGGTACACTACCACCAAAATCACAGTTTTCCCAGAGGAACTCGGTAAATCGATAATAAAGTCCATGGACAAATGCGTCCAAGGACAAGACAGACGGGATGGACAAAGGAAGAAGGGATCCTGAAGGCCTAGTGTGAGCCACCTTCGCCCGTGCACAGGTCTCACAAGCTGCCACATAACCCTTCACACCCTTGCGCAACCATGGCCACCAGAAACTCTGGTAAATAAGATCTAAGGTGGATTTGCTTCCAGGATGTCCTGCAAGGACAGTATCATGATGTTCCTTGAATACCTTGTATCGCAGTTCAGCAGGAACAAACAACTTGCCTGGAGGACAGGAATCAGGAGCCTCCTCCTGGGCCCCTAACACCTTCATATCCAACTCGGGATACAGAGCAGAAACCCCCATCCCATCGGCCAAAATCGGAGCGGGATCCTCCGAATCACTCCCCCCAGGAAAACTTAGTGACAACGCATCTGCCTTGACGTTTTTAACACCAGGGCGAAAGGTGACCACAAAATTGAACCTAGTAAAAAACAGTGACCACCTAGCCTGTCTAGGATTCAGGCGCTTAGCAGTCTGCAGGTAAGCCAAATTCTTGTAGTCAGTATTTACTGTAATAGGATGAGTAGCCCCTTCCAACCAGTGACGCCATTCTTCAAAGGCCAATTTAATTGCCAGTAATTCTCTATCTCCTACATCATAATTTCTTTCAACGGCGGAGAGTTTTTTTGGGAAAAAAGCACACGGATGCCATATGCTAGGGAATGGACCCTGCGACAGAACTGCTCCGACCCCCACGGCGAACGGTTGAGACTTTGATTGAGCGAACCCGAACCTTAGGATTTTTGGACCCCCGGACCCGAACGTAACCATTTCAGTAAAAGTTTGGGTTTGGGTTCGGTGTTTGGCACTTTCTTGGGGCTTTTTGAAAGGCTGCAGAGCAGCCAATCAACAAGCGGTTAACTGTCTGACCTTAGAAGCCATCACAGCCATGCCTACTAATGGCATGGCTGTGATTGGCCAGAGCAGCATGTAACCCAGGCTCTATATAAGCTTGAGTCACGTAGCGCTGCACGTCACTCTGCTGTTACAAGTGTAGGGAGAGGATGCTGCTGGACTGGTGATTTCAGGGAGAGAATAGGACAGAATCTAACTATCTACATAGAAATAGTTGTGTGGGTGCAGGGCACAATCGTTTTACCCTGCCCTGAGCCCATTGATAAAAAAAAATTAACATTTATCCGTCTGTTAGTTAGGTGGGCGGCGGCCATTTTATGCAAGCTCAGTGCACCGGCATTGCATCTGAGCTTTTGGGACATTGTAAATCACAATTTTTTGGGCCAATATACAACATCTGGATTAGTCAGTGTGCAATTTAAGCTAGAAATACAGCCATCATTTTCTGGGGTTTTAAAAACACACTTTTTTGCAAAAAAAAAGTATTTTCCTGATCTGCAAGTGTTAAATTCAAGTTTAATATATTCAACTTTCATATTCTGTTACCAATAAAACACTTTTTTGGCAATCTACAACATCTGGATTAGTCAGTGTGCAATTTAAGCTAGAAATTCACCCATCATTTTCAGGGGTTTTAAAAACACACTTTTTTGCCAAACAACTGTATTTTCCTGATGTGCAAGTGTTAAATTCAAGTTTAATATATACAGCTTTCATATTCTGTTACCAAAAAACACTTTTTTGGCAATCTACAACATCTGGATTAGTCAGTGTGCAATTTAAGCTAGAAATACACCCATCATTTTCAGGGGTTTTAAAAACACACTTTTTTTGCGAAAAAAAATGTATTTTCCTGATCTGCAAGTGTTAAATTCAAGTTTACTATATACAGCTTTCATATTCTGTTACCAAAAAAAAACACTTTTTTGGCAATCTACAACATCTGGATTAGTCAGTGTGCAATTTAGGCTAGAAATTCACCCATCATTTTCAGGGGTTTTAAAAACACACTTTTTTGCCAAACAACTGTATTTCCCTGATGTGCAAGTGTTAAATTCAAGTTTAATATATACAGCTTTCATATTCTGTTACCAAAAAACACTTTTTTGGCAATCTACAACATCTGGATTAGTCAGTGTGCAATTTAAGCTAGAAATACACCCATCATTTTCAGGGGTTTTAAAAACACACTTTTTTTGCGAAAACAAATGTATTTTCCTGATCTGCAAGTGTTAAATTCAAGTTTAATATATACAGCTTTCATATTCTGTTACCAAAAAAACACTTTTTTTGGCAATCTACAACATCTGGATTAGTCAGTGTGCAATTTAAGCTAGAAATACCCCCATCATTTTCAGGGGTTTTAAAAACACACTTTTTTGCCCAAAAACTGTATTTTCCTGATTTGCAAGTGTTAAATTCAAGTTTAACCCCTTCCCGACTGCAATCCGTCTACATACATGCTATTTGCACATGCACCGTGCAGATAGCACGTGTATAGACGTCAGGCAGCTCTTTAATCCAAGCGCTGCAAAGCGCTTGGATTAAAGCTTCTGCCCCTGTCCTGCTGCTGTCACGGACAGCATACAGTGCAGTAATGCCGGCAAGGGACCAATCAGAGTGGCCCCTTGCCGGCAATCGATCCGATTGGTTAATCTATGCAGACTAACCAATCGGATCGCGGCAGTGAAAAAATGCCTATTCCAGGCTCTGATCTGCACTCTGCAGATCAGGGCCTGAAATCAGGTAGTGTCCTCGTGCCCCCCGATCTGTTCCCCCTTCCTGTGCGCCTCCAAGCCCCCCCTTGTTCCTGCCTGCCCCTGATGCAGTTCCCCCCGCTCCCATCCATATTCATGCAGCCTGCCCTGGTGCGATCCGCCCCCTCCCCGCCCCCTCCATTTCTCCTGCCCCCATTTGTGCTGCCTCCCTCAATGCTGGCCGTACCTTCCCCCTCCCCATTTCCAGCGCGGCCCCCTGCCCTCTGCCCCCGATGCGGTGCGGTCCCCCTGCTGTGTTTGATGGCGGTGGCTCGATTCCTGAGCCGCCGCCATCAGCAGCGAGTGTCAGCTCTATGCTGACACTCTGCTGCAACCCCTTAGATGCCGCGGCAGCGGCATCCATGGGGTTAATAGAGGGAGGGGACTCCCTCTCTCAACCATCGTGGCTGCCGCGGTGCGATGGCAGCGCCCGATGGTTGCCATGGCAACCAGACGCTTTGCAAAAGCGTCCAGTGTTGCCACCTACAGGACATCTGATAGTATTATACTTTGCAATGCAAGAGCATTGCAAAGTATAGTACAGCCATCAGCCCCATTGGATCTTCAAGATCCAAGAGGGACTTGATAAAAAAAAAATTGAAAATAATAAAAGTAAAAAAAAAAAAAAAAAATTTAAATTAAAAAAATAAATAGCCTTTTCCTATAATAAATGAAAAAAAAAAATAACACACATATTAGGTATCACCGCGTCCATAATGACCGTCTCTATAAATATATCACATGATAGACCCTGTCCGATAAATATCATAAAAAATAAAAATAAAAACTGTGTAAAAAAAAGCCATTTTTGTCATCTTACATCACAAAAAGTGCAACACCAAGCGATCAAAAATGTGTATATTGAACAAAATGGTACCAATAAAACCGTCACCTCATCCCGCAAAAAATGAGACCCTACATAAGAAAATCGCTCAAAAAAAAATAAAATTATAGTTCTTAGAACATTGAGACACTAAAACATAATTTTATTATTTCAAATATTCTATTATTGTGTTAAAGTGAAATAAAAATAAAAAGTGTACATATTAGGTATCGCCGCATCCGTAATAACCTTCTCAATAAAAATATCACATGACCTAACCCCTCAGGTGAACACCGTAAAAAAATAAAACAATAAAAATAACAGTGCCAAAAAAGCCATTTTTGTCACCTTATATCACAAAAAGTGCAACAGCAAGCAATCAAAAAGGCTTATGACCCCCAAAATAGTACCAATAAAACCATCACCTCATCCCGCAAAAAATGATACCCTACTTAAGACAATCACCCAAAAAATAAAAAAGCTATGGCTCTCAGACTATGGAGACACTAAAACATAATTTTTTGGGTTTCAGAAATGCTATTATTGTGTAAAACTTAAATAAATAAGAAAAAGTATACATATTAGGTATTGCCACGTCCGTAACAATCTGCTCTATCAAACTGTCACATGACTTAACCCCTCAGATAAACTCTGTAAAAATAAATAAATAAAAACTGTTCCAAAACAGCCAATTTTTTGGTCACCTTGCCCCATAAAGTGTAATAATAAATGATCAAAAAATCTTATGTACCCAAAAATGGTACCAATAAAAACCTCAACTCTTTCTGCAAAAAACTAGCCCCTGCACAAGACGATCGGCAGAAAAATAAAAAACATATGGCGTTCAGAAAATGGACACACAAAAACAATTTATTTTTCAATAATGCTTTATTATGTAAAATTGAAACAAACAAACAAAGAAAGTAGACATATTTGATATCATTGCGTCTGTAACAACCTGCTCTATAAAAATAGCACATGATCTACCCGGATTAATCTTGTAAAAAAAAAACTGTGCCAAAACAGCCATTTTTCTGTTACCTTGCCTCACAAAAAACTTAATATAGAGCAATTAAAAATCATATGTACCCCAAAATAGTACAAACAAAACTGGCACCTTATCCCCTAGTTTCCAAAATAGGGTCACTTTTTGGGAGTTTCTACTGTATGGGTGCATCAGAGGGGCTTTAAATGGGACATGGCATCTAAAAACAGTCCAGCAAAATCTGCCTTCCAAAAACCATACGGCGTTCCTTTCCTTCTGCGCCCTGCTGTGCGCCCTTACATCAGTTTACTACCACATGTGGGGTGTTTCTGTAAACCGCAGAATCAGGGTAATAAATATTGAGTTTTGTTTGGCTGTTAACCCTCAATGTGTTAAAGAAAATTTTTTAATAAAATGGAAAAAATCTGCCAAAAAAGTGAAATTTTGAAATTTCATCTCCATTTTCCTTTAATTCTTGTGGAACACCTAAAGGGTTAACAAAGTTTGTAAAATCAGATTTGAGTAACTTGAGGGGTGTAGTTTCTACAATGGGGTCATTTATGGGGGGTTTCCACTTTGTAAGCCCCACAAAGTGACTTCAGACCTGAACTAGTCCTTAAAAAGTGGGTTTTGGAAATTTTCTTAAAAAATTTAAGAATTGCTTCTAAACTTCTAAGCCTTCTAACGTCCTAAAAAAATAAAATTACATTTCCAAAATGATGCCAACATAAAGTACACATATGGGAAATGTTAAGTAATAAATATTTTATTAGGTATGACTTTCTGTTTTAGAAGCAGAGAAATAGAAATTTTGAAAATGGGGAATTTTTTAAATTTTTT